>NW_012267240.1:11042991-11056232 GCF_000151885.1 Dipodomys ordii
AAAAAAAAAAAAAGAATGATACAGCAATATCAAAGAAAACTACAAAATACTGCTCAGGAAAAAAGAAAAAAATGTAGATAAATATACTATAGTAAGGAGTAGAAATACTCAACATTATTAAATCAATGTTTCTCAAATTCACCTATGCATTCAAAGCAATTTTCATTATAATCCCACTGACCATGGGGAAAAAACAGGAAGCTAGCAGCATTTACATGAAAAAGTGAAAGACAATATATAATCTTGAAAAAGAAAAAAACAAGGTTTTAGAACTTACAATTCTGACATCAAGATTTATTATAAAGTTACAATAATTTAAAGTGTCATAATGATATAAAGCTAGACAAATAAATCAACAGAACAGAATAAACATTACTGAAAGAGACCACTTGTACAGTCATGTATTCTATCACAGCAATACAGTGAGGAAAGAGACTGCTCAACATGGTATAAAACCATGATTGCCATATATAGAAATGAATCCTACAAAAACTGACATACATCACAGACCTAAATATATGTTAGCAAAAATTAAAATTAAAAAGGAAAAAGAAAAAAATAAAAAGTAGAGGAAATAAGGGAAATTACCTTCATGACTTCAGGGTTAGGCAAAAGTGTCTTAGCTCACAGTAAGCAACAACTATAAAAGAAAACACTGATTAAATTAACTTCTTCAGATTAAAGTACTTCCGCTTATCAAAGGGCACAGTTAAGAAAATAGGTAAAATTTTACAGGTTCAGGGGAAATATTTATAAAACATTTGTCTATGAAAAGGCCAGTATTAAGAACATGTAAAACCTGTAACTTAAAACAGACAAAGAAATTTTTTAAAAAGATAAAGGGCTGAATGAACTCTGCAAAAGAGAACTCACAAATGGTCATCAAAACACAAATTAAAACATGCTCACTATCACTAGTTATTATGAAAATGCAAGTTACCACAATGATACCACTTCTAGTTAAGATGGAGTGAATAAAGAAGACCAGACTTAGTTTTCTTATATGAAATAATAAAAACCTAACAAAATGAATGAAATCACAGCACTAAGATACTGGACAAGTAACGTAAGACAATGATCCCTCAGAGACAAGAAACAAATGACACAAGTCACATAGTTGCCCAGCTTACTGCCTTGAGAGTTTCCAGGCCAAGGAACAGGGAAGAAGAACCCAGGCAGAGCCTGTGGTCTCCCCAAGTTGAGGAAAACGGAGCTGGGAGTCCAAGGAAGCCAAGGTGGCTAGAGCTCACAAGGGAGACCAGCAATGAGTAGACAGCTGGAGAGAAAGAGAGAAAAATGAAGATATCTACAAAGATTCACCGAGAGTTTTTAATTGAGTAACAAATCATCACTTGAATGTGAAGGACGTACCAAGACCAGAAGGAGAACCACCAAAAGAATTAGAAGTAACAATGTCCAAACATACACAAGGACGTGAATAGTACCTACTTCCAAAGCCATAATGTAAAACTTAGTAATTCATATTCAAAGGACTATGAAAAGCCAGGTGTTCGTAGCTCATGTCTGTAACCCTAGCTACTCAGGGGGCTTAGATCTGAGGACTACAGGTAGAAGCCATCAGGGCAAGAAAAGTCTGAAGTCTTATCTCCACTAAACTTCCCAAAAAAGCCAGAATTGGAGCTGTGACTCAAGTGGTAGAGTGCTAGCTTTAAACAAAAAGAAGGAACAGAGCCCAGGCCCTAAATTCAAGCTCCAGGACCAACACACACGCACACACACAACCATCAACACACAAAAGAATACATTTTTCCAACAACATAACCTATAATATAAACAAAGTCCACAAAGAATTCTAGGCACATAATAATAGAAAACAAGGTAAAAATTACAATGACTAAAAATCAATCAAAACTTACAAGATTTACAAGATTTATTTCATGCCTGAAATAACAGATTAGACAATTCCTTTAAAACAATTGTGACTAAACTTCAGATGACCTCAAAAAGCTAGAAGGGCTGGCAGAGTGGTTCAGGTGGCACCAAGGACAAAGCATTGGGTTCAAATGCTTTTCAATTTGGGGGCAGAGGGGGGAGACACCTAGAGCAAACAAACAAAAAATTTTGAACTTCTCCAAATAAAAATTACAAGGCCTTTTATGAAAATCACACTAAGGGGCTGGGAAGGTGGCTCAGTGGTAGAGTGCTTGCCTTGCATGCCTGAGGCCCTGGGTTCGATTCCTCAGCACCACATAATCAAAAAGAAAAAAGCTGGAAGTGGCGCTGTGGCTCAAGTGGTAGAACGCTAGCCCTGAGCTGAAGAGCTGAGGCCCAGAGTTCAGGCCCCATGACCGGACCCAAAAAAAAAAAAAAAGTGTAGCTTGGCCTGGGAATGTGGCTTAGTGGTATAGAGTGCTTGCCTAGTGTGCATGAAGCCTTGAGTTGGATTCCTCAGTACCACATAAACAGAAAAGGTCAGAAGTGGCACTGTGGCCCAAGTGGCAGAGCACTAGCCTTGAACAAAAGAACTTCAGCCAAGGCCCTGAGTTCAAGCACCAGAACTGGCCAAAAAAAAAAGCTCAGTGTAATAACGTTTTATTAGCAAGTACAATCCCTGACACCAAAAGAAAAAGAGACCTGGGTTGGGAATGTGGCTTAGTGGTAGAGTGCTTGCCTAGCATGCATGAAACCCTGGGTCGATTCCTAAGTACCACATAAACAGAAAGAGCCAGAAGTGGCACTGTGGCTGGCTCAAGTGGTAGAGTGCTAGCCTTAAGCAAAAGAAGCTGAGGGACAGTGCCCAGGCCCTGAGTTCAAGCTCTAGGACTGGCAAAAAATAAGTAAAAAAATAAAATCTATATTCAATTAAAAAAAAAAGAAAAAGAGACCCAAATCCTAAACATTTATTTACCTATTACAAGACCTTCAAAATAAAAGCAAAATAAAAACAAATGCAAATATCTACAATCATATAATTTGAAAGTTTCAGCAAATCTTAGATATTATAGAGCTAGTAAAAATCAGTAAACACACAGAAGCCTTGAAGAATACGATTAACCAAATTGGCCTCTGTGACTTTATAGGACACTCCACAAACTTAGTCTGCTAAAATACATATGAACATTCACCAAGATGGACCACAGGAGAACCATAAAACAACTCTTAATTTAAAAGGTTTTATGTCTCTCTCTCTCACACACACACACACACACACACACACACACACACACACACACCTTTTCTCATTTTCTGACCAAAATGAAGTTAATTTGGAAAGGTTTTATAAAAATATCAAAGAAAAATCCCAATACTTGCATCTAGATATACTTATTTTTTAGCCTCAAACTCTCAGTCTTAACCTCTCAACCTCTCAATCTGCTGGGATGCTTGAATCACCATCTCTAATCTAAACATTGTTTTGTGGATTTCTTTTTTTGGGGGGGGGGGGGGGTAAGGGGAGGCTTGAGAAGGGTAAATAAAAGTGGTAGTAGTGGTTTGAACTCAAGCTTGTACTTGCTACAAAAGTACTCTACCACTTTAACCATGCCTCAGTCCAATCTCTTGCGGGTTAACTAGAGAAGAAGATTCTTGAACTTTTCTGCCCAAGCTGGCTTTAAATCTCGATCCTCCAGCTCTCAGCACCCTGAGTAACTAGGATTATACATATAAGCCAGCAGTACTCTGCTCTTAATATACTCTTTTGTTTTTCTTTTTCTTTTTTTGAACTCAAGGCTCTATTAGTTTTCTTGCTCAAAGCTAGCACTTTATTACTTGAGCCACTTTGGGCTTTATGGTGGTTAATAAGAGTCAAATACTTTTCTGCCCAGACAACTTTCCAACCTCAGTCCTCAGTTCTCAGCTTCCCAAATAGCTAGAATTACAGGTGTGAGCCAGTTGCCACTGGTAACCAATGAGTTACAGTTGGGAATGGAGTTGAGTGTTAACCACCTGCCAAGCAGAGATCCTAGTTTTGACCCATTGTACTGCATGTAAAGAAAAAAATCCTACAGACATGAGGAAAAACACAATGGGTCAATGAATCAAAGAAAAACAGGAAACAAGGAAACATTTTAAGGTATTAACGTAGCCAACAATTGAGAAGGAAATGTATAAATGTCTGTACCCAAAAAGAAACAGGCCAATTATATATCCCAAAACTCAAAAAATAGAGGCAGGAAGACTGAAATCAAAGCCAACCTAGACTACATAGCAAGACCCTGTTCCTGCCACAAAAGCTGATAAAAGGAAGAGACAAACCTCCAAATATGGTAGGGTATCCCTAAAATCCTAGCACTATGGAGGGCAATCAGGAGAAGACAATGAAAAGTTATCTCAAAAAGCAAATTAAGGGGAGTAGGGGAGGATATGAGTGGGGAGGTGGGATATGGGAAGGGATAGGAAGGAAGGGGAAACAAAGGAGGAAGCAACAATGCTTGATAAGAAATGTACTCATCCTCTGTACAGTATTTTCATAATAAAATTTTTTAAAAAAGCAAATTAATGGAGGAAAGATACTTTTCTAAAGTATAGCACAATTAGATATTCACTGACCAAAAACAAATTGACTTTAATATCATAACCTATAGAAAAACTAAGTCAAAATAGATCACATCAAGCATAAAAGTATTAAATTTCTAAAGAAAACGTAGAAGCTGGGTGCCAGTGGCTCATGTCTGTAATCCTAGAGCACTCACCTCACGCTGAGCTGAAGAGCTCAGGGACAGCACCCAGGCCCACAGTTTAAGCCTCGCGTCCGACAAAAAAAAAAAAAGAAAGAAAGAAAACACAGGAGAAAAATCTTCAAGACCTAGCTAGCATTAGAGAAAAACTCATTAGAACTGACACCAAAAGCATGTATGATCCATAAAGGGAACACATGTAAATACTGTACTTCATCAATATGAGTCAATTTCCAATTTCCAGTACTCAGCAGATGAAACAGGAAGGTTCTGTGAGGGCAGGCTAGGCTACATATCAAGTTCCAGGACAGCCTGGGGAATACAAGGAATCTAGTGGGAAAAAAATATCTAATAAATATTGGGCCAGGAATATGATTCAGCCCAGTGGTAAAACACTTACTTTGTGCAGCTGGGTTCAATCCCCAGCAAAAAGGACAAAGACCCAAAAAATATGCATCATTCAAATATAAATATGTCAACAGAAAATGTCTGAAAAAGACGTAACAGGTCCAGCACAGTGGCACATCCAATAATCCTAGCTAATATGGAGATGGAAAGGAAGATCACAATTTGAAGCTAGCCCTAGCAAAAAAGTCCACCAGAGTGGCTGGGAAAGTGGCTCAGTGGTAGAGTGCTTGCCTTGCATTCATAAGGCCCTGGATTTGATTCCTCAGCACCACAGAAGCAGAAAAAGCCAGAAGTGGTGCTGTGGCTTGAATGGTAGAGCACTAGCCTTGAGCTGAAGAGCTGAGGGACAGCACCCAGGCCCAGAGTTCAGGCCCCACAACAGACTAAATAAATAAATAAAATAAAATAAAATCCCTATTTGTATGACTTAGTATCTTGAGACCTTGATGATCCTGGAGTTAACTTTTGCCAAAGCTAGCTAACTCTTAGTGAACAACCTGCCTAATACTAAAGTTGCATGTGTAAACCAACATATGCTACTAAGTCCCTATCTCAAATCATTTCCTTTACCTATTTTATATCCAAGGCTACTATATTTCCTTGTCACCCAGAGCCAAGTACTAAACAAACAGAAAGAAATCTCTTTATCCCAGAGCCCTAGGAATTATTCAAACCAGACAACCCAGCCTGCTTACCTTTCCTCCCCCATTCCTTCTACTCTCCCAGTTTCTTTTCACTTCCTTAGATTCCTGACCTATCCCAGGGCTATGTATGTGACCCTTTGGGACCTGGAGTATCAAAAAAAAAAAAAAAAAGTCACCAGACAGACCCTATCTCAACCAATTAGAAAAATCCGACGCTGGGCGCTGGTGGCTCATGCCTGTAATTCAAGCTACTCAGGAGGCTGAGATCCGAGAACCATTCAAAGCCAGCCCAGGAAGTAAAGTCCATGAGATTCGTATCTCCAATTAACTACCAGGAAATCAGAAGTGGTGTTGTGGCTCAGTGGTAGAATGCTAGCCTTGAGCAAAAAAAAAAGGGCTTAGGAATAGCACCCAGGCCCTGAATTCAAGTCCCACAGCTGACAGAAAAAAAAGAAAAAGAAAAGGAAAAATCTAGGTATAGTGGCACACAGCTGTCATCCTCCTAAGCAGAAAGCATAAACAGAAGGATCACAGTCCAGAATGGACTAGGCATAAATATAAGACCCTATTTGAAAAATAATACTGACAGGTGGCTTATAATCCTAGCTACTTAGGAGACTGAGATCTGAGGATCACGGCTCAAAGCCAGCCGAGGGAAGGAAAGACCATGAGACTCTTATCTCCAATAAACCACCAGAGAACTGGAAGTGGTAGAGCACTAGCCTTAAGCTGAAGAGTTCAGGGACGGCACTCAAGCCTATAGTTCAAGCCCCACAACTGACAAAAAAAAAAGAGAAAAAAGTACTTAATACTTAAATAGCTGCAACTGTGGCCCAAGTGGTAGATTCTGGATTGAAAGGATAATGGCAGATCTTCTAGACATAGACTTTAAGACAACAATCAACAATCAAAGACAAAGTAGGGCTGGAAGGTGGCTCAGTGATAAAGTGCTTGCCTCACATCTATGAGGCCCTGGGTCCGATTCCTCAGCACCATATCAACAGAAAAAGCCAGAAGTGCACTGTGTCTCAAGGGGTAGAGCTGAAGAGCTGAGGGACAGCGCCCAGGCCCAGAATTCAGGACCCACAACTGACAAAAAGAAAAAAAAAAAGACAAAGAATTAAAGAAAGATATGGGAAAATAAGAAAACAAAGAAACAAAAAAAAATCCCAAAGTACAACAACTAAAAGAAAAAACTTCTGCAGGGATTCAAAGGTAGATATGAACAGCACAAAAAGAATAATAAACTTTTCTTTAAGACAAGACAATAGAAATTATCCAGTCTGAGGCTGGGCACTGGTGGCTCATGCCTATAATCCTAGCTACTCAGGAGGCTGAGATCTGATTATTGTGGTTGGAATCCAGGACAGGCAGAAAGCCTGGAGATTCTCATCTCCAATTAAATACCAGAAAACTGGAAGTGGCTTTGCGGCTCAAAGTAGTAGAGAACTAGCCTAGGCAAAAGAGCTCAGAGACAGTGCCCAGGCCCTGAGTTCAAGCCCCATGACCAACTAAAACAAAACAAAAAAAAACCCTGATAAAGGGACTAGGTATGTGGCACAAGTGGTAGAGCACTTTCCGAGGAAGCATGAGGCTGAGTTCAATCCCAGCATCAAAAAAAAAAAAAAAAAACACCTAAATTTGGAGGAGGCAACAATGCTTGATAAGAAATGTACTCATTATCTTGCCCATGTTAATTGTAACCCCTCTGCACAGTATTTTCACAATAAAAAAAGAAAGAAATTAACAGCAAAATTAACAATGACAGAACTTAAGAGTTACTCTGAAGAGTACAAGAATGGAAGTCTATCATATTTTATGAGCCTATGCCTAAAATTAGGTTTGAGACAGTCTACAATAAAGTACTTAAGTATGGAAAGCCAGTATTGTGGACATCTATTGTTCATCTGCTTCATAAATTTCACCCTTCTTTTCCAACCATCATCCACCCCTCTCCCCCCCTGCATTATGGAAACTCTCTTACCCCTGACTCCAACTACGTAGTTCTAGTGAGGGTTGACATTCATAGTACCCACCCCACTCCAGCCAGAGGGATGGTGGGTACATGATCCAAGACAGGTCAATCAGAGTCCTTCTCAGAATTCTTCAAGAGAGCCCCTTCTCTTGGTGGAAGGGGCTGAGAAGATGAAAGCCAAAAGCTGCCAGCAGTCATGGTTCCAGCCTCATGTAGTAGAGAGTCTGTAGTATGAGAGAATGAAATCAACACGCAGAGAAACAGAGATAAGAGGTGAAGTCCTAAATCCAATGGAAGGAGGAAGAGAAAACAAACACCCTAATAATGAGATTAACATAGCTGAGGTAACTAAAGACCAGAGTTTGATTCTGGACTGCCTGCCTGGCAGCCAGAACAAAAGAAAAACAGAAGTACTATATATGTTTAACAAAAAAGAGGAACATATACCAGATCCCAAACATAGTCATCTTCCTGATGATAAACTGTTAAAGAACTTCTTATAAATGAAATTTCATTTAAAGATCACCAAAGATAAAATGGACAGTGTCCATGATGAAATACATCTGACTATTAACAGCAAATGCAGATTCCATATGCATCACTTACAATGACAAGTAGTTACCTCTTGATCATTAAGCACAACTAAGAGATTGGAATATAGTAAGAAGTTGAGGAAGTGAATGTATAAACTATGGTTTTATTTTTCCAGAAAGCCTACCAATAAAGGTCAAGAGAGAAAAGGCTGAACATGTAATAAGGACGTAGAACCAATGGGAAGATACAAAAACATTTTTAAGATGAGGAGGGAAATCAGATAAAAGAGATAACACTGACAACAGTAATAGGTAAAGCATCTAAGAAGAAACTGGATACAAGGGCACTATGGCTGTAATGCCGGCAGTTGGGAGACTGAGGCAAGAGAATCATGAATTTGAAACCTGTCTTAAAAGAAATCAGAAAAGTCCCCATCTTTAGCACAAAGTCTTAAAAACTATCTCCTGTGCTTCCGTAAATACAGAAAGTCAATATTGAGATTTTAAAAAAGCATAAAGCCACAAATACAAAAAAAAAAAAGAGCAAAAGGCAATACCCTACAAAATTTTGGAAGTTAAAGAGAATGGGATGTAGCTCAGTGATAGACCACACACATGCTTATAAGCACTTAACAGACACCAGAGTCAATGCTAGCATGTGCATACATGTGCACGCACACATACACACACACACAAATAAAAGATTTCACAGACCAGGACACATCCAAAAGTAGCCATTCTTATACAAAACAGCACTGCAAATCAGACGAATGTTAAAAGCCCAGGCAGCAGTGGCTAGGGGGAATGCATCTGCAGTGATGGTCTACACATACAGGCCATGGTCCCAAGTTTCCCAGTAAGTCTAAAACAAGAGCGACTGAATATATCCTAAAAAGCAATCAAAACCATTTTTGCTCTCCACCATACCCTATCAAGTCTTTCTTTAGCCTAGGAAACTTCAGTGGTTAATTTCCTCGAGACAGCAAACAAGAAGAAATCTAGGAGCTGGGAATGTATGTGGCTCAGTGGTAGAATGCTTGCCTAGCATGCATGGGTTCGATTCCTTAGTACAACATAAACAGAAAAGGCTGGAAGTGGCACTGTGGCTCAATTGGTACAGCGCTAGCCTTAGACACAGAGAGGCTCAAGGACAATGCCCAGGCTCTGAGTTCAAGCTCCAGGACCAGGGGGAAAAAAAAAAAAAGAAGAAGAAGAAATCTAAATTCAGGGACACTGAACAGCTGAAGGAAGGGGTATTTTATTTTAAAGGAGTTAAGTGAAAGTCAAATTCTACATACTCAAATTTTGGCACCCTTCTAGCTCAAGGAATACTAATAACCAGGCCTGTCAACATCAAAAAGATACTTAGAAATTTCTCTCTGATTAAACAGAACCAATGGTCCCTGTCTATACATACAAGTATTCCAATAAACTCATTAGAACCTTGTCTTTTTTTATTTAAATTTTATTGTAAATGTACATAGAACCTTGTCTTAAATATGAATTTATGGCTAAGGGTCACAATTTGGTTTTTTGGAGGAATGGTACTGGAAAACTCACACTTCCTAAACTGGTACTCTACCATTGAGCCATAACTCCAACACTGTTTTTCACTGGCTATATTCAGGATAGGATCTGAATACCCACCTAGCATGTGCCTCAACCGCAAACTACCTACCCTAGGATTCCCATAGCTTCTGAGGTCATCAACACAGGCCTATACCACCCATTAAGATAGATTCCACAGGACTTTTCTGCACAGACTAGCCTAGAACTGTGATCATCTTCCTGTTATGTGCCTCCCATGTAGCTTGAAATGACAAACACTTGCCACCGTGCCCAACTATGGTTTGACGTAAGTCTTTCAAACTTTTCTGCCTGAACTGATCAAGACACTCCCATTTTCAGCATCTCCCAACCATAATCACTAGATTTTTTTTGGGGGGGGGTCTGGTCGTGGGGCCTGAACTCTGGGCTTGGGCGCTGTCCCTCAAGGCTAGCACTCTACCATTTGAGCTACACCACTTCCGGCTTTTTTCTTTTTGCTTATGTAGTGCTGAGGAATCAAACCCAGGGCCTCATGCATGCAAGGCAAGTGCTCTACCACAGTGCCACCTTCCCAGCCCATAATCACTAGATTTTTAAGTGAAGACTAATAAGGAAGCCAAAACAGCTGGGCACTGGTGGTTCACACCTGTAATCCTAGCTATTCAAGAGGCTGAGATGTGAGGATTGTGGTTTCAAGCCAGCCTGGGCTGGTCAGGAAACTCCATGAGCCGCTTACTTAACTCCAATAAACTATTCAAAAAAGCCAGAAGTGACTCGTGACTCAAGTGGTAGAGCACTCACCTTGCATAAAAAAGCTCAGGGACAGCTCCCAGGACTGACAAAAAAAAAAAAAAAAGACCAAAACAAATGAAAGGTAAGTATCCCAGGAGAAGAAAACAAAAAACTGAAACAAAGCAAAATTCCTGATTCTCAGGATTAAGGAAAAATACCGCATCTAAAACACAAAAGCAAAAGCAGACCAGGTAGCTCTGGCATGTAATTTCAGGAAGCTAAAAATCTGAGGACGCAGGTTCAAAGCCAGCCATGGCAGGAAAGTCTGAGACTCTTGTCTCAGCAAAAAGCAGGAAGTAGAGATGTGGTTCAAGAGGTTAAACATCGGTCTCAAGCAAAAAAAAAAGAAAAGAAAAAAAGCCAAGCAAGAACATAAACCTAGAGTCCATGCCTTAGTACAAGCACAAAAAAATTAAAATTAAAAATAGAACACAAAAACAGTTTTAGTTTTCCCTTGGAAACTAAAAAGGACAACAAAGACAAAGAGCCAGTGGTCTGTTCCTGTAATTCTAGCTACTCACGAAGCTGAGAGCTGAAGGACACCGTTCAAAGCCAGCCAAGGGAAAAGAGTTTAAGACTCCACCTCCAGAATAACCAGCAAAAGCCCAGATGAAGGAGGCTCAAGTGCCTCCTTCAAACAAGATCTGAGGATTGTGATTTGAAAGTCCAGGCAGGAATGTCTGAGAGACTCTTATCTGCAATTAACCACCAAAAAGCCAAAAGTGAAGCTGTGGCTCAAGTGGTAGAGCACTAGCATTAAGCAAAATCATCCTCAGGGATAGCCATAGGGCACTGAATTCAAGCCCAAGGACTGCTCCCCCCCCCAAAAAAAAAAAACCTGGTATTGGCAATCAATCAGTAGGATGACAAGGAATAGAGATGTCATTTAGTGGCATAATAATAATAACAATTCTAACAGAGCCAACACTAGTGGTTTATACCTGTAATCCTAGCTACTCAGGAGGCTGAGATCTAAAGACTAAGGCTCAAATCCAGCCCTAGCACACAAATTCAAGACTCTTTATCTCCATTCAACTAGCAAAAAACACCAGAAAGTGAAGGTGTGGCTCAAATAGTAAAGCTCCAAACTTGAGCAAGAATTCTAAGCAAGATGCAAGGCCTTCAAAAATTCAAAAACATTTTTCCTGACCTAAATTCATGTTCTTTAGCATTATTTATCACAGCAAAAGTGCGTCAGTATTTAAAGTATCAGGCCAAGTGCCAGTGCTCACACCTACAGTTCTAGCTGGTCAAGAGAATGAGTTTCAGAAGTCTGGAGATTCACTGTTTGGAGTCAGACTGGGCAGACATATCCAAGAGGCTTTTTATCTCCAAAGAACCAGCAAGAAACTTAAAGTACAAGTATGGTTCAAGTGGTAGAGCCCTAGCTATAAGCAAAGAAAGCAGAGCAAGAACACAAGATTCCAAATTTACACAAGGTTCTGAATTCAAGCCCTAGTACCAGATAAAAAGTATTAGAAATAATCCTGATACAGAAAAAGTACTGCCAGATACTAATGGCTCATACCTATAATCCTAACTACTTAGGAGTTTGATATCTGAGAATCACTTCTTTTTTTTTTTTTTGGGGGGGGGTGCTGGTACTGGGGCTTGAATTTAAGACCTGGACACTGTCCCTTGAGATTTTTACTCAAGGCTAGTACTCTACCATTTGTGCCACAGCTCCACTTCTGGCCTTTCTGATACTAATTAAAGTCTCATGGACTTTCCTGCCTGAGATGACTTCAAACCAAGATCCTCAGATCTCAGCCTCCTAAGTAGCTAAGATTATAGGTGCCAGGCTGAAATCACATTTTGAAGCCAGACCAGGAAGAAATACCCATCCGACTTTTGAGTGAAAAAGCAAGCAAGAACAGGAGTTCCTGAGTTCAAGCCCTAGTAATGCCAAACAAACAGGTACCCATTAGCAGTAGACCTATATGGCGTGTCCCTCCCCTCCCACCCACATTTTTTCAGAGAAAGAATGAAGCTATGTAGCCCAGACTAGCTAGCCTTTAACTATTGCCTCTGTCTACCAAATACAAAGACTAGAAGCAAAACCACCACACTCAGCTAGAACTTTTTATGCAATCAAAATAACGTGATTAATAGAAGTTCTGAATGTGATGTTGTGACGGTCAAACAACCCTGAAAATAAAAACTGTAACAATGACATGTAGAAGACACTATGTTAAAACAAACTTTACAACTTGGGGGGGAGGGGAGTTGGGAAGATGGGGAGGGAAGGGATGATTAGGGAAAAACAAAGGAGGGGGTAACAACGCTGAAGAGGAAATGTACTCATTACCTTACTCAGGTACCTGTAATCCTTCTGTACATTCTCTTTACAATAAAAAATATATAATTTTTTAAAAAAGAGAACAATATAGGAGGCAAATAGAAATCACCTAATTTCTAATGACTACACAAAGTTATAAAAAGCTCTACTAAAACAGACAGGTGCTAGTGGCTCACGCCTGTAATCCTAACTTCTCAGAGACTAAGATTTGAGGATGCAGGTTTAAAGCAAGTCCAGGCAAGAAAATCTGTGAGACTCTTACCTCCAATTGAACACCAGAAAAAAAACCAGACCTGGAACTATGGCTCAAGTGGTGGAGTGTCCAGACCCTGTGTTCAAGCCCCAGGTCCAGCACATGGAAGGGAAGGGGAAGGAGAAAAAGAAGGGGAAGGGGAAGGGGAAGGG
>NW_012267240.1:11058631-11063747 GCF_000151885.1 Dipodomys ordii
ATTCCTAGCCCTACTTTATCCTCTCTTGATATCCACCTTTCTATTTTCTTATCTTTTCTGGTCTTTATTATACTCTTTTTTTTTTTTTTTTTTTTTTTGGTCGTGGGGCCTGAACTCTGGGTCTGGGTGCTGTCCCTCAGCTCTTCAGCTCAAGTCTAGCACTCTACCACTTGAGCCACAGCGTCACTACCAACCTTTTCTGCTTATGTGGTGCTGAGGAATCAAACCCAGGGCCTCATGCATGCAAGGCAAGCACTCTACCACTGAGCCACCTTCCCAGCCCATCTTTATTATACTCTTGACACCTCCTACTTCAACTAGCAACAGTTACTGATAAAGCATAAATTCCTTTGCCTGGTAACTGTCCAACTAAATCACAATGCTACAAGGAGAAAAATAGATCTACATAAACTTCAAGTCTTGAAATTTTTTGTTAATTTCATTCTCCATTTGCTAAATCTTATTATTTTAACACTACAATAACAGCTTTAATTCTGCTACAATGCATTCTTACACCCAACCAAAAATTATCAACAAAGCTATCAAATTGTTACTGTTATTTGACCTACTGGGTCACAATTTTTACAGATCCATGTTAAAATGTTTATTTTTCTAATTTTTCAAGTTCTGTACTAGTCAACACTGAGAAATTACATTGAAAATTGCAGTACTTTTGCATGATTAGCAAAGATTTTTACTATTTCTATTTCTACTGATATTCCCAAAAGTTCAACTGCAAAAAATGCTTTTGGCCAGCCAAGAATACAAAAAACTTATCTCCTCCTTATAGAGCATTTACACAAGGGTTCAGAAAAGATCCATCCTGTTGCTTTATGAAAAGGACTGAACATCTAAAAACAGGGAATACAGCAGGCAGGCCAAGTAACACAGACACATGCATAGATATAGTAGAAAGAATATGATAATGGCTAAAATTCTTGGGGCTTTTTCCATTAAATAAAACCTATCACGCCAGGCACTGGAAGCTTTTACCTATAATCCTAGCTGCTCAGGAGACTGAAGCAATCTAAGGCAGATAGTTCAAAGTCACATTAGGTAGGAAAAGTCCATGAGACTCTTATTTCCAATTAGCAACCAAAACACCAGAAACAAAACTGTGGCTCAAGCATTAGAGCTCTAGCCTTGAATAAAATAGCTCCAGAAACAGTGCCCAAGCCTTGAGTTCAAGGCCCAGGACTGGCACCAAAAAAAAAAAAAAAAAAGCTAGCAGAAATGACAATGTAATTTCCTTATGTTTCTATTGCTGTTATAATCAATTACATTAGCCAATGTAACTTTCAGAACACATGGAACATTACTACTTGTATAGATCTAAAGTCCTGGCCAGGACTTCACATTTTCAAAGTATCTATCAACATATACTTATTTAATTCAATTTTTTAGATTTTACATAATCTATTAAACTCCAAGTGAATATTTGGCTCAAATGTTCTTAAATTATAATACTAATGACAAAACACTGTCATTCATTGAAACTGCAACCTTAGTGTGGTACCTAAGCTAGTCTCTTAAGTATTTTAGTGTAAGTGATAAATAGTTCTTACCACTCTAGCTGCTCTCTCCTGAGATTCACATTTCCTGCAAAACCATGGTCCTGTGGGCACTTGAACAATGCCATAGCAAGCTGTTGGAAACAAAATATTTTGGAGTGTTAAAACTGGAAGAATTACAGACAACCAATCTTTACAAAATTCTAGTAAGCTACTCCTCAAGCTATCTAAATCAACTGCAAGTGGGCTGTAGCTCAAGTAGTACATCACTAATCTTGAGCATAAAAGCTCAGGGACAGCTCCCAAGTCCTAAGTTCAAGCCCCAGGACCAGTATCAATCAATCAATAAGCAATCGGTATTATAGAAAACAAAATGAAATATAATGTTGAAATTGAAATACTTTGTGGCAGAGCATTTATTTAGCATGCTCAAGGACCAAGAGTTTAATTCCTACAACAAAAGAGAAAAAAGTGATATTTGTATAAAAATGTCCAGAACAGGATAATCCAGACAGAAAGATTAGTGGCTCCCTAGGATTTGCTGAAGTTGGGTTCAAGGACAGTTATTAGGGTGATGAAAAAGATCTAAAACATTGGTAATGATTGCGCAATCTATGAATATATGCAAAGCCACAAATTGTAGATTGTAAGTGTACATTCAGAATTATACATTCAAAGTTGTACATCTCATGAGGCTGGGATGTAGCTCAGTGGCAAAGCACTTGCCTAGCAAGTCCAATGTCCTGGGTTCAATCCTCAGTACCAAGAAAGAAGAGACCAAAAAAAAAGTACATCTCAATAAAGCTATTATTTCAAAATACATCTCAAAAAAGTTGTTTTTTAAGAAAGAAAAACATGCTCATTTCTAAGTATTTTATAATCTGAATGTTCTGAGTACATATATCAAATTCATAGGCTCACTAAAAGTTGTTTTCTGTTGTTTTTTAGTTTCATTTTTTTGTTTATGTAGTACCAAGGAATTGAATGGAGGGCCTCATGCACACTAGGCAAGTACTCTACCACTAAGCCACATTCCTAGCCTGAAAGTTGTTTTGTTGGCTGGGTATGGTGGCACATGCCTGTTAATCCCAACACTCCAGAAGTTGAGGCAGAAGGATCTGAGTTCCAGGCCAGCCTAGGATTCATAGCACTACCCTATCTCAAAGAAACATAAGCTGGCTGGGTGCAGGTACCTCAAGCCTTAAGCAGGTACCTCAGAAGACTTGAGACCTGTGGACTGAGGTTTGAAGCCAGACTAAGCAGACAAACCTAAGACTCTTATTTCCAATTAATAAACAAAAAAGCAAGAAATGGAGGCCTAGCACAAATAGTAGTGTTAGACATAAGCTGAAGAAGCCAAGCAAAAGAGGCTCCTCTCTGCTCCCCAAATAAAAATTTTTTTAAATCCAGGGCTGGATAGGTAGCTCAAGATACAATACTCGCCTAGCAAGTATAAAGCCCTGAATTTCATCCCTAGAGTAAAAGGGAAAAAAGTTTGCCTTTAGTATTAACACATAATTAGCTGAAATTTTTCAGAAAATGTAAAAAACGCATTCAGTTGACATTCACACATGAGTTTACTCAGCAGAAGCTTAAAAAAATTATCTAACTATTGGGAAGCAATAAAGTATAGAATGAGAACATTCAGTCCTAGGCTTGAACTCAGGTCTTGGGTGCTGTCCCTGGGCCATAGCTCCACTTCTAGTTTTTTGGTGATCAAATGCACATCAGAATCTCACAGGCTTTTCTGCCCAGGCTGTCTTCAAACTGCGATCCTCAGATCTCAGCCTTCTGAACAGCTAGGATTACAGGCGTGAGCCACAGGCACCCAGCTAGAATCAGAAATTTTTACAACTCTTAACAACTGAAGTTGAGCACCCTAATCCCTTTAAAAATGTGTAAATATGTCACAGTAAAAGTATTTATCAGACAAGAAACAGTATATCCATACTGTTACTTGAGGTACTCATAGCAGAAAATACTTAAGACTTAAACATTTTTGTATTAATAATTATCCAATTTATAAGTAATACCTCCAGAAATGTCAATGACACTGTAATAAAAATGGCAAATGCCAGTCCTAAAATCATACCATCTAGTTTTTGATATAGATTGTTTTTGTTCCTTAAGAAAGGTATACAATTGTGTCTTTCTTTAAAAGAAACTGAAAAAAATAAAACTGCTTTCTCAGGTTAATTCATTATGGCAGATCATCACCACTGCCATTCCCAGTTGTAATATTCTCCATTCTTTAAAGAATGTATTTGAGACCTCAGCTAGAAGCCTGGCAGGTGAGTACCCTGCTAATCCCAGTACTGCCAAAAAAAAAAAAATGAGGACTGGGCTCCGGTGGCTCTCGCCTGTAATCCCTAAATACTCAGGAGGCTGAGATCTGAGGGTCACAGTTCAAAGCCAGGCCAGGAAGGAAAGTCCGGGAAACTCTTCATCTCCAATTAACCACCAGAAAACCGGAAGTGGCCAGGTGGCTCAAGTGGTAAAGTGCTTGCCTTGAGCTGAAGAGCTCAGGGTCAGTGAGTGCCCAGGCCCAGAGTTCAAGCCCCATGACAGACAAAAAAAAAAAGAATGAATGAGTGAATGAAAGAGGAAGACGAAGGAAGGAAAGGAGGGAGGAATTTTCCTCCACCCTCCTTGATAATAATGTCCCTTCGAATACACAACTAAACAACACGTTTATCATTAATGCCAGCTTGAGAAATGGAAGGGGTGGATGACACTCACACACACACACACACACACACACACACACACAACTAGATTGGTTCAGCCTGGATTTCCTTAGTACCTGAAACAGAAAAGCCAGAAACATCAAGGACCAGAAAAAAAATCTCTCTTATGTGGTATCCTTCACTCTTTAATATTCGCTGAATGAAAATACCCAGAAATAACTAGGAAGCAACCCAATCCCCACTGGTGGCACCACCATCTCCTCTTCTTGAGTGAGTTAGGCTGAGGAGGGATGCAGCCACTAATCAGCTTGTCCCACCAGTCCCAGGGCAGCTTAGCCCCAATAGGGCTCAGTTGGGCACCAGTAGCTTTGCACCAGCCTTCTCCACGGGAAGCTCCCAGTCGTCGGCAGCAGCTGGGTCGGTGCCAGAAAGCTTGGGGTGCCGCGGCAGAGGCTGCCTTCCCTTCCCTAATCTCTGAACAAGCCGGGCAACCCTCCCCACTTCTTGCTCGCAGCCCAGTCACGTTTGGGAGCCTGGCTCCACGGAACAGGAAGTCTGCAGACACTGCGGCAGCCAGGACCAGGCAGGCAGGGGGCGGAGTCTCTGACTCCCCAACCCACACCCACGGCCACCGTGACCCCAACGCCGCCGAGCCCACGCTTCCCCACCCGGGCGCCCTCTGCAAGCCCCGCACACCACGGCCGACCCAGAAAGTCTGCGGACCCCCCACCCCACCCCCGCCGCCCCCCCGACGCCGGGTAGGCACCAAATGACACTTGGGAGTGAGAGCGCAGAATCACATGACAGTCCAGGCCACACGCACTTTCCTCGCACATGCTCGGCCCGCAGCCCTCGGGCCGTGGCGGACACCGCGAGGCTCCCGCGGGGGCCCCCGACGCCGGGCGGGGGCGGGACGGG
>NW_012267240.1:11063797-11064947 GCF_000151885.1 Dipodomys ordii
AAAAAAAAAAAAAAATACAAAAAGCAGCCAGGCTCCAGGGGCTCCAAGCCTATAATCCTAGCTACCCAGAAGGCTAAGATTCAGAGAATTGTGGTTCAAGGTCAGTCTAGGGAGACAGTCTGTGAGACTCCATTTACAAAATAGGGGAGAAAGCAGGTTGGAGGTGTGGGTCAAGTGGTAGAGCACAAGCCCAGCAGGCATAAGGCCCTAAATTCAAAAGCCAGTACTGGGAGGGAAAAAGTTATCAGTTGTCTTTATCTGTGAGAACCTCAGAGATTTGATGAAATAATTAAATAAATTATATAAGACACTTCACACAATTAACATGGTAAACACTCAAAAAGGTAACTACTACTACTACTGGTAGTTTAAGTACCATAAAAAATTTCAGAAAGAAAAAAAATAAAGCAGGAACAGACATGAAAGCAGAAATAAGAGTAAAACTTAATTTAATTCTCTTTCTAGATCATGGATACATAAACATGCTAGAATTCTCGATTCCTGTAATCTTACGAAAAATTCCCCTTTTGCACTTAGAATGAGAAACTGATCCTTAAAAACAGACCTTTCTGGGCTGGGAAGGTCGCTCAGTGGTTGAGTGCTTGCCTTGCATGCTTGAGGCCCTGGGTTCGATTCTTCAGCACCACATAAGCAGAAAAAGCTGGTAGTGGCTCTGTGGCTCAAGTGATAGAGCACTAGCCTTGAGCTGAAGAGCTGAGGGACAGCACCCAGGCCCAGAGTTCAGGCCCACAACCGACACACACACACACAAAAAAAAAAAAAAACAGACCCTTCTACCAGTTGCCAGTGGCTCATACCTAGAATCTGTAGGAAGCTGAGACTTGGAGGACCACAGTTCAAAGCCAACCTTGGCATAAAGGTCTGTGAGACTCCATCTCTAATTAACCAGCAAAATATAGGACTGAAGGCATGGCTCCAATATTAGAGCGGCAAGCATAAGCAAACAAGCCAAACAAGTATGAGACCCTGAGTTTAGGCCCAGGTACAGACAAAAAATAGAACCCCATCTTTTGTAATTGTAAGGAATTTTTTTTTTTGGTCGGTTGTGGGGGCTTGAACTCTGGGCCTGGGCGCTGTCCCTCAGCTCTTCAGCTCAAGGCGAGCGCTCTACTGCTTGAGCTACAGCGCC
>NW_012267240.1:11074953-11082813 GCF_000151885.1 Dipodomys ordii
GATCGCGGCCCAGGTGGGGGTGGCGGTGGCGGTGGCAGGAGGGAGCAGGCCGGGTCGGCCCGGCGGGCGGTGGGGTGTTTTTACCTTGATGCACCGCGACGCTGCAGCCGTGCCCGTCGCAATAAACCAGCGGGTTCTCGGCCCAGCCTCTCTCGTCTGAGCAAACGCAACAGCCTCCAATCATCTCCTTCATACTATGGGAGACCTCGTCCTCCAGTGACACGGGCCGGTCGCTAGAGACCATCTAAGAGGGAGTTGGGGGACCATTAAAAAACACATGCAAGCCAGTGAGTGCCCCCCCACGCACACCAACACGCGTCCTCCCCCCCCCAACTCCCGCTCCCTCCCAGCGCCCCGGCCTCCGCCCGACGCCCGCCCGCCCGCCGGCCGCTTGCTCACTCGGGCTTTGCTGCTCAGTCACTCACGTTCCGCACAGGAGTCAGGAGCCATGTCCTTGATGACTCCCCCCACCTCCCCTCCACCGCTTCCTCCGCCTCCTCCTCGGCGTCTTCCCACCCCACCTCCACCCGGCCGCTAACGCTGGCGCCCGGAGAGGGCACACATAATCAAGTAGGCCTCCGCACAGGCGCACTGGGGGGGCTCCCGCTGAGCCTCGGGTAGCCGGGGAGGGGAAGGGGTTGCGCTTCCTCCTCCGAGCGTCACTCGGCGTGCGCGTGCCCGTCCGCCGTGAATGAGGAGGCCAGGGGTGGGGTGAGTGGGAGCGGGAAGGCGAGGCCGGCGTGCGCGCCGCCGCGTCCGACGCCTGCCTGGGCCAAGCTCCTTAGACAGCCCCTCCCCGCCCCGCTCGTCGTCGCCGAGGGGAGCCGAATGTAGGCGAGCGGAGCCCGCGGCGCGCGCGCGCGCGCGCGGTGGCCGAGAGGAGTGGACGGGAAAAGCGCAGGGAGCGCGCACGCGGGGGGCGGGACATTGGGCCGCGCTCTGCGGCGCCGGGCGCGCGGCCTGCGTGTGCGCGTGGAGCTAGAGGCTGTGGAAGGAGGGCAGGTTCCCAGGGCCAGGCGGGGTCTCACGCCCCGTGAAGCTTTAGTGCACTCTTCCCCCTCTCCTCTACACACACGTACGCATACACATACACACGCACGCACACACGCACCCCGGGCACATCCTGCGCTGGGAACCTACCTGATGGCCTTTTCCTCCAGGACTGATCCGTGGGTAACAATGGTTGGGAGAGGATGCCAGCTTCCATGAAGGGTGTAATGAAGCATGGCTTCCTGCAGTTGGCCGCGCGAACTTCACACTACTGCCCGCAGCCTCTCCAACCCATTAAATTCACATCCTGGCTTCTTCCCAAAGTTCCCCCATTGGAAGTGCTGCCAGATCGACCGCCCATTTACGCAACGCCTTGGCCCCAGGGACGAATGAGGAGTGCACCGCAGGCCGGAGGTCAAAAGCTTGTGTTAGGGTTATACCCGGAAAGGGAACCCCAAGGCTACCCTGCCTCGCAGTGCGGGAATGAGTACAGCAGACTATCAGGAATTTGCAATATGAACTATAATGCAGCTGTGCCACGGTCCAAGGGGAAGGAACCCAAGTTATCCTAGTCTGTCACCAAAGGATAATTAACACCCTAAGACGATGTAGAGTCCAGTTATGGTTGAGAATGACTCTGATCTAGCTTTTTCTCCGAAATTTACTCCTGGAAAAGGAAGGTCTAAGTGGCAGAAAGATATGAGTTCCCTTCCTCACAAACAAATGGGGGAAGGGGGGAAGAATGGATTAGGCCTCAGTAGATTAATTAGCTGGATGCTGAGCAGTTTTTAAGCTGTAAAATCTTCCTAAACCCAATATTGATTTTAAGCAAAAAAAAAAAAAAGTGTCTAATCATAAAAGTTTAGCATGAAATGGGAATTATGGAGAGATTGTTTTAATGACAAGCATAGTTACAAGGCGAATTCACGGCTTTTGGTTAATAACTTGAAGGTACTAAATGGTTTATCAGGAATTAGCAATATAATGTGATGATCTGGAAAATGCACTTATATAATGCTAAGGGATGAAGGAATCCAAATTCTAGGCAGTCACCAGAACATAATAGAATGGTTTAAGCTTTAAAAGCATTCCCAATGTTCTCATAAAGGAAAAAAAATGGCTAACGGGGCTATTTTTTCTATTGCAAATTAATTGCTAGAAATCTATTTAAGAAAGATAATATACTACAAGTGTACATTAGCAGATATAGTCAAATGTTTTAAAAGCTAAGTGAGGTAATGGAAATCTACCAAAGTTCATGAGAAAATGTACACTAAAAAGGAAAAAAAAAAAAAACGAGGGATGGAGTTTAGAAAAAAGACAGAAAAATGAGAATTTGCCTGTAACCAAACCAATACATTTAGAAAGAGTGACCACAGGATTACACAAAAAATGAAATTTTTAGGAGGATGTGGCAATAATTAAATTTCTGGATCTACAATAGCTTCTTAAAATGTCTTTGAAAAAATAGTGTCTTTGAAATTTTCTTAAGGAATAGATTTACTCATTTCTAAGATCCCGTTTATTAACATATTTGTTATGGGGGGACTCATTGTGGCATTTCCATACATGCCTAGAATGTACCCCATCAACCTCATGTCTTTATAATTTACAGAGTTAAAATAGCCTTCAAACAAAAGCATACTGTTTTGTGTATCTTAACTATACATTGTATTTTACCTTTACCCTTATAGAAAGCATACTATTTCAATATCCAATTCCTGTTCAGACTCTGCATGTAGAGCTATTTTGAGTTAAATCAATGTGAAATGTCCCCAAGAAGACATTAAATTATTTAAAGATCCATTCATTGTACTTTTCTGTGTATTTGAGCTTAATTCTTGTGATTATGGAATTAATTTGCTATGTAAAGAAGGATGAACTTATCTTTTTCTGTAACACCTAATAAATGTAAGTAAACACTTGCTGTCTCTCCAAAAAAAAGTCATTTGTAAGAGCATTTTAAATTTTTTTGAAAAACAATAGGGGAAATGCACTATATTACACCAGGCCTGTATATAAATTTTGTTAACGACATATAAATGTACAAATGGTAACAAAGCATAATTCAAATGATTGAAAACTCATTTTTAACATAGTCTGTATTATTATGAAAATAATGGCAAAAAAATCAGTGGGGTAAATAGATAATTTTTAACTCCCATACCAGATATTGAACTTTTTTATGCTATATATCCACAGCATAACGTTTAGTATATTTCTATAAAATATTAACTGCAAAGAAAGAATAACTGACAGTGTAAGAGTTCAAATATATGGTGAATTATTTATTCATTCAGTAAATATTTATTGAATATTTACTGTGTTGGGGACTGTTTTGGATATCAGGAATATAGCAGTAAGACATGTATACTTGTCCTTTTTAGATATATATATATTAGCATAACATAATATTTAGTTAAATATGCCAACTCTTATGTCTCAGAATGAATAAAACAATCATTAAAATTGTTCAAGTAAATTTTTTAAATACATTGAGAAAATAACAAATTAACATGAGATTTATAGAATAACTTCATAGAAAAGGATGATATCGATCTTAAAATAATGTTACTATTTAAATCTAATTGTATATTCCCAAAATAGCCAAGTTTACCTAATACCTGTAGAATAAAAAGCCTATTATCTCTCATATTCTTCTTCACATAATAGCCCCTAACACAGTACTGGCTCATCTATTTCCCTAAACTAATCATCTGAGGCAAACCACAAAAACTGAAGGAAAGTATTTTATGATGTAACCTCTAACCCTACTATAATGGGAAAATGTATTTTCACTTCATGGGTAATATATCTTCTTATAATTTTCTTTAGTCCTTAACTGAGGCACCAAATTTTTGAATTTGCTTTTTTATAATCAATCGCATAAGTAGATACAGGGGAAGAAGTATTTAAAACCACATTTGATTCATAGGTTAGCATTGTACATATTTTTTCTCCATTTGAAACAAGTTTCATTTGACTTGTTTGTACTACTGAATTTGCTTTATCAGACCCATTGTTAAAGCATATTTCCATAATTAAGTGTAGAATAGAAACAGGTATATTTCTATAACAGTAAGACTATATACACTTTCCTTAGATCTCATTCTTGCACAAGTGCTTAAAAATACTGAATCAGCTCTGATACTAATTTTTAAACAAATTCAAATTCATGCATTTCTAAAGCTAACTGGAAACTATAACCTTGCTTCTAAATAAATTAGTTAGAAAGATGGGGGGAAAATAAGCTTTTCTTAAGATCTATGCATACTTTCAGATGTATCCTCTTTTAAATAAAATTATATAAACTGAGCGTAAAATTTTGTTTCACTCATTTGGTATCCAAGAGTTTTTACCTTTTATATGAAAAGCATCATAAGCCATATACATTTATGGGAGTTTGATTAAAATACTGACATATTTCTGAAATGAGTTTTGTTATTTACCTTACTATGAGTATGTGTCTTTATAGAAGCAAACCTGCACATGGCATCTAAATATATTCTTATTTAAATTTTCATTCAAGTGTATTTACTTCAATTATATTTTTCAGTTGAAATTCTGTTAATGGATTTTTGCAAGATTCCATTTAATGAAACCTGTGAGTCTTACTAGATGACTTTTTTTTCACAATAGCACCCAGCAAATGCCTAAAATGTCTTGCACATAGTAGGCCAACATGAACAATTTTTGAAAGTACAATACTGGTGTTTAACAGCTAGTTACAATCAAATCTTTATTCTTTGGATTAAAGCAAAGACTTTATGTAAGACTTTGTATGTATAACGGAACTAAAATTAAAGGAAGTTTTCAGATAAACTACTTTACTTAAAGATTTTAATAGCTGAGTTAATACACATGTAGAGTTTTTATTTCCCAGATAATTTAGAATCATCTACATTAAATAATCTTAAAATGTTAACCACCTTTTCATGTCAGAGCCATTATATAAGTCTCTTAGAATGAATTACAACTAATATTGCTAGATGCACATCAGTTTTATAAAGTTCAGTTAGGTAATTCTCATTTAAATCATATGCAAGGTAAATAGAAAATCTTTTTTAAAAGATGAAAGTCTAATATTTCCTTTAAAGGGTTGGTTTAGTTAATGTTGTGTTTGGCTTCAGAGATATTCCTTTGCTATAAAATTGATATTAATTGGCTGCACTTACATTTGAGGAGGTAAAACACCATGTAATTGTCAATAGAAGAATAATGCCTCAAAAATGCCTTTAGATCTTCTAATTGTTACCTGAATCTCAAACATTTCATCTGGGCTTTTTTTTTTTTTTCCCTGAGATTCAGCATAACACTTTGACTTTTCAGGATATCATCAATGTAATGTAAGAGGAGGATTGTAAAGTCCATGTTCCATTTTTTTACTGACAGAGACCTTCACTGCTAAAATTAAAGTGTGATTTAAGTGACAATTTTAGGTTTATGTTTATAGGATACAACACAATCATCTAGGCCAAAAGATTCTGCCTATGGAAAAGAGGAAAATCAGTTTGGGGCTGGAAAAGAAGCTTAAAAGAAATGAAGCATATCTAGTATTGAAAAAAAGGAGGAGGAGGAAGAAAAAGGATAGAAAAGGAAAAACAGGGAAAGAAAAAAGGAGAGAAAGAAAGAAAAAGACTGAATTAATAAATATTATTTGGACCTAAGAAGGTCACTTTTTAAGATTTAAATGTTTTCCTCTCAAAAAGGGGCCACTGCTCACCAAATCCCTAAACAAGCCCAAGAATATGTTAATTAAGTGCATTGTGTTCCAGAAAGACTGAGTTTGACAAATTCATTTTTTATTCCTTCAATTAAAAAACTGTCTAGCATATCTGGGACTTAAAAATCTTCTATGTAGATATTTACCTCTGGAAATTGTACAGTAACAACGCCAAGGACCAACATGACCCCATAGGGTGAATCTTGCAAAACTTAACATTCCTAGCAAATTAAACCACACAAGCATTGAAGCTCTTTTTGTCAGTTTTACTTTACTGTGGAATTAAGAGCCAAAATGTAGGTAATTTTTATATGGTTGCACTTTAGCCCAATTTAAAACACACACACACACACAATCATCTTTGGTTCAAGCAGCAGTGGAAAATATAAAGGCATAATATTAAAGAAAGGTATCACAAAGACTGACAAGGAATGCTACTTGTCCCTCTACATCCCCACCCCCACTCCTGCCCTTCTTTTGCACATTTGTTTTTTTTTCTCACAAGTATATCCTAACTTGTACCTAATTTTTGTACTTTAAATGAAGCAAAACTGCACGAGGTAGTAAAAGATGTAAAAAGGTTTGCCTACTACTGTCAACTACATAACAGATAAACTTGTAAGGCTATTCAAATATTCAAAGACTTACAAATAAAAAAGTGTAAATTGGCTGGGAGGGGGGGGTTAAGTGTGGAGCTGAATGAACAGATTAAAAATACTTAATTCTCAACCCTGTTTTTTTTTCTACTCAAACCTTTTCATAATTGCAGTTCAAATAACTTCTATAAGAAATTTCTCCCAGTGCTTCGAAATAAATGATTTCTATGAGGAAATGCAAGTTCAGAAAGAAAACCGGGAAAAATGAAAGTGTTAAAATGTAAATAAATTCTATAGCATTTCAAATGCAAAATTAGACCACTATTACCTTTAACTGACTCTTAAGGGTTTTTTTTTTCAAACATACTATTTATGAACATCATCTGTTAACTTCTTTCTTGTAATTCAAAACCCTTGCCAAATGATGTTTTCATGATGACGTGTAAATATAATATTCCATTAGAGATCAATTCTAATTGGTTTTTAAAAATCCACCTTGGGAAACAGTGCTGCCTAATACACAGACTCCTAATGAGTATTTTCGAAGGAATTTCCGCAAAGTCTATTATAAATCTAAGTCGAAATTACTCTCTTGCCCTATCAAGGTTTGGGCCACTGGACTGAAATTATTTCTTCAGGAGCTTTCACGCACAATGACTTTGGTCTTGTTTACAACACGAGCACTTGTTGGAAATCTTCATTTAAAAAACAAAAAACAAAAAATTGTGACATTTGCCAGAAATATCCCCACCCCACCCCCAATGCCTTACCAAGGAACACAAGCAGAGTTTCCTAGATTGGAGTTGCAATTATGTGTTTCCAAAACATGGTTTAAGGGCACAGGAGACGTTTTTCCCTTTAGAAACTCAACTGTTATTTGGAAAATGCATTTCGCAGGAAGAAATCCAGCCCCGCTGTTAGGGGTAGCTGGGCTCAGCCCTTCCTTTTAAGACCAGACTTCTTGTGTACAACAAAGAGCTAAGCAAGAAGTACTGGGGACAAGGAAACGTGCTTTTCCGAACTGCTTTGAACCCTGACATTCATTTTCCAATCCGTGCGTTGCAAAGGTATCTCCAATAGTATAGAATCTAACTTTCCAGATGCAGAAGGGAAAACAAGAAACGAGGGCCTACGCTCGTCGCCTGTCTGGGGATCCCCGGGCCACACATCCACATCTCTCCCCCCTGTTTTTTGAAGGTGGGAGTTGCAGGCTTGCCCGGCTTCCTCCTCGTTACCGCCCGTGGGGAAGCTGCCCTTCTCGGACGTCCGCCCTGGGAACCGCTCGCAGGCCCAAGCCAGATCGTAAAACTTGCCGGCCCAGCCCGGGCCCTGCGAAGAGTTTGGGGAACCACGGGCTGGGTTTGGGGGCAAAGAGGGAATGGGGATGGGGGAGGGGGGTGCGATTGGCCAGGCCGGAGGATTTCTCCCCCAACTTCCTCGGGAAGGACGCCGCAGGCACAGCCGCGGCCACCAGGACGCAGCATGGGGGCGGCCGGACTCGGGGACCCGCTTCCTCCGCTGCACAGCGGCAGGCCAGCCCGGCAGCCCCCG
>NW_012267240.1:11083408-11093146 GCF_000151885.1 Dipodomys ordii
GGGGGGGGGAACGGGGGAAAGCTTCCAGGGCAGAAGAAGGCAACACAATTCGCAGGGGAGGCGACGGGGCGGCCCGGGGTCGCCGAGGCCCCGGGCTCTGGGCCGGGAGCCGGGCGCCGAGGGAAGGAGGATTTAAATAGTGGGAGCTCGGGGAGGGGGGCGGCGGGCTCGCGCGTGACGATACTTTCTGGGCGAGGATGGGGCCGCGGAGGAGATGACGGGGCTGTCTAGTCGTGGTCGTCCACCTCCCCCACCCCCTCTTCTCCCCCTCCCTTCCCTCCTCCCCCCCCCAGGTTCAATTAAAACAAAAAAAAAAGTTGGGAGAGAGGCGGAGAGAGCAGCCACAGCCACCCCAGCTCCTCCCGACCACGCCGCGGATGGGCTGGGGCTACAGCGGGCCGCGGGACCAGCCGACCAATAGCAGGCAACAGGTCGGGGGCCTCGGCCAGGCCGCGCGGGCCAGCCCCCCCCACTCCTCCGGGCCTCCCGCCGGCTCCCGCGGAGGAAGGCCGGGCCCCATATTGTCGCCCCGCCCGGTTTTGGTTACCGTGGCCTCCGTTGGGATGGGGGTGGGGCGGGGGAGGGAGGTCCCCGCCGGAGAATCCTCCCGCGGGGGCTGGCGAAGGGGGCGGGAAAGGGTGACAGGGGTTGGGGCTGGAGTGTAGGGCGGGGGGGGGGAGAGAGAGGTGGAAATCGGGGAATGGAGGATTAGGAAAGACTCGAGCTCGGCACGAGCGCGGCCCGCGCGAGGCATCCTGGGTAAAAAGTGGCCGCGCGGCACCCAGAGAGCGCGGAGAGGGGCCGGGGTCAGAGGTCAGGGCATCGCAGCCCCGCGCGCCGAGACACCCCGCACACGCACGCACACACGTGAACGCAGCGAGCGCGAAGGAGCCTGCTTTCCTCCCCCCCCCCACTCCCCCCCACACTCTGGGCCAGCATGCATGCTCCCGGGTAAAGCTGGCTGCGGGAAAGAAGAGCGGCATCGCGGGTCTCCCAGCCCTCCCCCAGCGCCCACCCCGGCTCTACGCGTCCCCTCGGGTCTCCTGCCGGCCTCCGTCCGGGGCTCGCCGGCAGGCAGTAAATTCGTCTTCACAAGTGGGGGGGGGTTGCACTCCCTCTCCCCCCCCCTCGCGGCGGCTCTTGACACTACTACCAACCCGGACTATAAACATAAACATGTGCCGTCGTACCCGGGCAGGTCTGGGGCGCGTTGAAGGTGGGGTCGGGCTCGCCGCTGGGGGGGCGGCAGTTAGAAAAGGGGGGGACCTACCCCCAGGTTTCACGTGTTGGGCAGCTTTGGGAGCTGCACACACACACACGCACACACTCACAATGTCGAGCGTGGTTACACACAGAACCACAGAAGCAGACTGCACTGATTACCTGGGTACCCCCCCACCCCCAAAAGCAAAAAACATCTTAAATTCGCACCCCTCTCCCTTCCCAGCCAACGCTGCCATTTCTTCTGTGAGCCAACAGTAGCGCCCATACTTAAGATCCTACTTCTCCCCCCCCCCTTTTTCAACTGTTCCCTTTCCAAAGAGAGCCATGGAGATAGATCCCTTTTCGACCTAAAGCCTCCCCATCCGCAGAGTCTCTACATTTTGTGCGCAAACACCACCACCGCCACCACCCTCCCTGCTCGCAGCCCGAAAGGCTCGTGGCGAACGACCTGAGTTCGAAATCTAGGAGGCAAAGGTTCTGCGAGGCTTTGCCTTCATCCATTTCACAACTTCTGCAAGTTCACTGCGGACTGGCGCTGTGGAGCTTCGCCACGGCGAGCTTTTATTATTATTATTTAGTCTATATTTACAACCGCCTCTCCACTCCTCTCTCATCCTGCGTCCGACAAGCATAGCCACCGCTGCTTAAGGGAAAGGGAATCCCCCTCGCACGCTTTTTGGCTTGAAAACCGAGGGAGATCGAGAAAATGTTGAGATGGGGGAAGAGGTTCCCTTTGTTCTTTCATTGTTTCTCTCTACAACTGGTGGCTACGGGCACAAACACTTACCTTCTCTTCTTTTTGCTCCAAAAACCAGACGCTCCCATCAGCCTTAAAATACACAATCCACCTTGAAAGTAACTACGGATGGCGGGAGAGTTTGTATTCCATTCTTTTTCGCTCGCTGCCCTCTTTTAGCGTAGGATTAAGTTGCGGAGCACGTTGCTGCAAGCTGTAGCCCCCCGCCTTAGTGAATCGGTCACGTTTAGGACCCTCTAAGTCCATCCTAATTCTGCCAGTAGAATTGAGGGTATTGGAGCTCTAAACTTTCAAAAGGAAAGGAGCCTGAAACTCTCCAGAAAACTTAACAAATACCTTGGTTCTGTTGTTTTTTTTTAACCATTGATTTTTTTTACACAACATCACCAATTTATAGGAGGCTAAGAGATATTATGCATTTCCTCAAGGAAAGTTCCTCCCCCCGTTTGTATTTAGCTATGCATTATTTAGACAGACGAAGGGAAAGACAGGGTTGTACAGGAACTTAACACAATAAGTGCATTTTCCAGAACCTTTTGTTGGGAACTGTGTTTTTTTTTTCACAAACAAAACACCACTAGTACTGAGAAAAGAGGAAAATAAGAATTTGAAGTAAAATGTTAAGGAAAGAGTTTTAAAAAGAGGCAAGAGGCGTTTATTTGGATTTTATTAAAGACTTGATCTTAAAGGCAAAAAGTTAGCTTTTCTAAGTTAAAACACCTAATTTTCATTTTGACTCCAAAAAAAATTTTAAAAGCAAATTTTCTGGCTAATAAAAGTTGTTGTTGTTGTTTAACCTAGCCTGATGAGCATTACTGCCCAAACTTTGTTTAAATCTGGTTATGATGTTATTTGCTGATGGCATAAATAGGAAATGGTACTTGTAGATCCATAAATTCAAAGTTTTTTTTTAATCTCTCACATTTTTTTTTTAATGTGCGTGTTCCCAGTAGCAGCAGCAGTGGAAGATTGTGATTGGCTCCAGTGCTCCTAGAAGGAGTTGGGCTGAAGCCAGGGGGAACAGAACCAGAGGATTCCCTTTCAGCCTTATCTTTCCTTTCTCCCTTCCTGGGTGCTCAAGATCTCAGAATGGTTCCAGCAGCCCATAAATAGGTCTCAGCACTTAGTGTCATCACTCTATACCTTTGGCCTTTGAGCAAAATAAACAAAAACTTGGGAAACCCAAATACATGGTAGTTCTTGAGATCTATGATATGATTTCATATGCTAAGGTTGAACTCTACTTTCTCTGATTTTCCCCCTACATTCAGGATCAATTGTGAAAAGGCCCTTGTGTTTCATAGAAAAATATTGCAACAAAACAAGATAATTGGAGGAAAGGCGGTTGCAGTAGGAAAAGTGCCTTTTCTTTGATAGCATTTAATTGGAATTAAAAGATTCTTGAGCTGTAAACATTCTTTATTTATTCAGCACACATAAGCAGGCATTGTTTTATCACCATCATAATTATGGTGTCCTTTAAACTGGTTGATAGCAGGAAAGATAAGGGAATGTGTCTACAGATTCAGATCAGTCTCAAGCCTTTCTTTTCCTTCCCTTCTCTTCCCTGTCTTCTCCCTCCCCCACCCCCCATTCTTTCCTTGGTCACTAGGGTCCCCCACAGCCCTTGAGATGAGAAGTGGAGGAAGATTGTGGCCTAACCATTTCTTACATCATGAAAGTGATTTGCACCACACTCTAATTTGATGCAATCCCTAACCTTCTTGTCTCCCATGTTTATAACGGGTTTTTAGCTTTCAATATGTGCTAGCTGAAGAGTTGTCTTTGGCTCACCTGTATAAAATCTCATCCAGGAAGGCTTCCTGCTTTACCTTTGTCTAACTTAGAAAGCACACTCTTAGGGCTTTTTCACAACAAAGCCTCACAAAAAACTCCTTTACCTCCAAGGATTTGCAAATTTATAAAGGATGCATTGAATTCAAGATGGGTCAGGGGGCAAAAAAAGGGTAGAAGGTCATTGCATTTTGATTATGGGTCAGTAGACAACATGGCGTGCACTCTGTGTCTCAAACTTGTGCTAAAGACTGGGTTTTTAAATGCCTAAGAACAGAAGGATGGGCCACTGCGATACTTGCCCTGATGCATTCAAATATGAATATATTGAATATATTGAATATTCATGTATTCATATATTCAAATATGAATGAGACAAAAAGAAAAATATATAGACTGTAAGTTATCATTTTTAAGTTGTTTCTCTTCCTTTAGTCCCATTTTCCCTTCCCCAAAAGAAGGGGTGTGATAAGTAACCAAGGAAGGCTTTAGCTTTTATTGTCTAATTCCTCCACTGATTCAGCCCTGTGAGACTCTAAGTTCTTATTATTTTAGATTTTATGTAACAAATATTACAGTTACCTTTGGTTAGCAATATAAATGACTTCTTTTATTCTAATAATCAGTAGGCCTTTGTGATATTCCTTACTCTTTTCTGTCTTAATTCACTGTGAAATAAAAGTGCCTAGCAATCACTAAAACAAATGTATATGGTAAAGTTAGGTGGTGTTGGGGGGTGGGGGTTGATCCTCATTTAAATTATGTATGTATGGGTGAGAGCTTGGAAAGAAAAGGATTATTTTAATGCTCTTCAATACTTTAATTATATGACAGTTGTAGTGTAGAAATGCAAAAGTACTCTTAGGTTTTCCTTCAGGTTTTCAAAAGAACTTTCCCCATTAGTAAACTACTCCTGCAAATTGCTATTGCATTTCCCAGCTAACCATTTAAAAGACTGTAAATGCCGTGTGCATTACTTTGCTCCAGAGGGAAGAGGTCAGACTGAATTGCTATGGTATTTAAACATAAAATACGGTGAAAATAAATCAAAATAGAACATCTGAAGGTAAATTTAGCACATTCATATGGGATAAGTAAAGACAAATATGTTCAGATCTTCATAGCCCATCACTTTAAAAACTGAAAGTGTTGATTTCTTACAATAAATGCAGAAGTAAGTGGACATTATAAATATACTTCAAAAAAAAAGAATATGTTTCAGTCTGTATTTTCTATAGAGGATTTTCTTCCAGCAAGGAGCTTTGTTTTCAAAGGTACATTTTAGGATAGCATGTGAATGCTCACATTTCTTCACCATGTGAAAGCTCACCCTTCATTAAAAAAAGAACTCATTGCATATCATATATATATATATATATACATATTATTCCTAAAGTCACAGTAATCAAAGATGGATACATGTAAACATGAATGTTAATTTGAGTATCTCCATCCACACACATGCATGTATTTGAGAAAGATAGAAGTTGATATATCTTTTCTTTAAAAAGAATTTGAATATAGTCCACCATCTGAATTGGGTTCATCTTTGATTGTGGAGGCAGCTGACATGGTCAACAAATTTATCAAAGAAACCCCCTAGCTTTTGAAGAATAGTACTTTATACATCTGGATCTGCACACCCAGGCGAAGTAAGTAAATTATTGCATAACTTTAAGCATAATTGATAACAGACACCTTTAATTTTTCATCCCCATTCTTTTGGCCAGCTTTCGCATTAATAATCTAAGCCATAAATGTTGGTAGCTATTGATCGAAATCCCCGGTGTGCATGCAAATCCATCTTAAAGTCCCCTGCCTTTCATGTGTGAGCGCTCAGGGGCCTCTGCTAGATCTTTTTATCGGGATTGACCCCCAATGTGCCTGGAGAAGACCCCGGATATGCAACGTGTGCTGATGGCCACAAGAAAGCTGTCTGTCACATTCTGTGTGTGTGTGTGTGTGTGTGTGTGTGTACATGCAAGAGCATCGGTGCCAAAGCCTTAACACACACACACACACACACACACACACACACACAGATGGGGAAGTTAAAGGAACAAAAGAATGTATTAGACAAGAAGGATATGTAATAGCAGTATTAAAAATGTATAAGTGTAAAGGTGCCTGTATGCACATACACACTAAATAAATAGTATAAATATATGTGTATATACATGTTGGTACACAAAACACACACTCATATTTCCTAAATCCTTTGGCCTTTGTTTTTCTTTAATTGATCCAAAGATTTTATCTTCAGTTTAAAAAATACTCAACGTTACATTAGTTTAAAAAAAATCTATATTGCCAGTGTTTTAAAGGTGGAGAAGAAAAGAAGGTAAATTTGAAATGGTTACTACATCATATTGCTATGTGGAGGAGGAGGAGGAGGAGGAGGAGAGAGAGAGAGAGAGAGAGAGAGAGAGAGAGAGAGAGAGAGAGAGACCTCTAAAAGATCTGAAAGCTAAAACTACCTGACCACCCCCGCCCCCACCCCCCAGGGGAAAAAAAAGACTCTCTAGCCAATCTTTTGTAATGTCTTCTCAAGGCTTTTCTTTCTTTCTTTCTTTTTAGTTTAGTATTTCTTGGCTGTTTGACTCTTTGGTCTAAATCTTAACGCTGGGGGAGGAGGGGAAGGGGCGGGGTGGGTGGGAGGAAGAGGGCTGGAAGTATATAAGTGCATCAGGAGGAATTTTTAAACGACCTTATTGTCGTTGGCAATAGAAAGACTCCGGTCATTCTACCTTAAAAAACAAACATCAGAATCTGCTTTTCCTGGGAACTTCGCTTTCTGCATAACCCTGGTGCATTTTGCCTCCTGTGAAAGTGAAAGAGAAAAACGCGGTGTGATAGATCCAGATGCAAAAGAAAGCCAACTCGGTGATGGTATTAGCTGTGACGAGGCATTGTTCATTGCTGCCTCTCGGTTACGTTTAAAGCCTGAAATATCACGAGATCCATTCAATGATCCTTCTCTCATTCAAGGGACAAAAATGTAATTTGCTGTAGCTCTGATTTCTTGGATGGAAATGCTAGCCTTAGATTTCAAAGGCAAGAACTAGACATCGCGGTTTGTACACACATTGATTAAGTTGAAGAGCGGCGATTACATCTGTGCTGAGTGCAACAGTAGTCCAGGGCTGACTTTTCAAATCCCAACCTCCTGAGTTACAGACTCTCTTAAATAGACTTCCTTAATTTCCGGATGTACTTCTTGAAATTCCCAATTCTCTTCAAAATTCCTGGGAAATTACAAAGGAGATGAGGGTGGGGGCGGGGAACTAAGGGCTGAGATTTCATCTTGTCAAGGAAACTACCTTTTTGTACATCTGATTCCTATTTTTAATTTTTTTTGTAATTTTTTGTAGCTATATCTGCTCCTGCTAGCCAGACCAGAGCAGGGGGAAGTTGGAACTTTTGAATGTGAAGAAAGAAATTATTGTAATTTTTTTTTCTTGCAGGCTCAGAAATATCCGTTTATTCTTTAACCACACGGATGTATCTATTTTTGGAGGAAGAAGGAAATATATAAATGCTTGGGTCACATTTATGCTGTAAGCTGCAAACACCGAACAGTTAAGAAGATTTTGCCGAATTCTGCACAGCAGCCTTGGGATCTTGGTAATTCAAGTGGATCTTCCCACTGGCTCTCATTTGGCAGTATTTTGGATATCCGTGAAAATGACAGCAAACTGTGCCTTAATTTGACTTAAGAAGAGGTCAAACCATATTGATATTCATCCAAAGTCATTTTGTCCAAGTAGATACTTGGCTTTCATGGAAGAAGAAGAAGAAGAAGGGGGGAAAAGGCAACTGTGGAAGATTCACCTAAACTATCAACCCAACCATCATAGCCCACTGAAATAATCTGTACCATACATCAACACTTTCTTTTCATCGTTACTACGTAAAACCTCTGGAAGCACCTTGGGCGGTTTACATTTTCTTTTCTTCGCTGCAGGAAAAAAAAAAAAAGTAATCTGCTCCCTGGAATTCTGATCTGTGGTGAACAGGACCCTGACGAAGGCTGTACTGGAGACTCTAGGAAGATCCCGCCTCCAATCCAGCCTGGTTAATTGTGAAAAGTGTACACATTTCTGGCTTATCTATGCTTTGTTATGAGTCTGACGTGAACCTACCTCCTCCCCACCCCACTCCCCCAGCAGAGAACCGAAATCCAGTTGAATTGTGACAGTGTTTAGAAGCTGGAGCCTTGAACTGCTTGCTTGGTCAAATAACTTTGTATCTGGTTGTAAAAAGGCATTTCAGAGGGGGGAGACAAAAAAAAAAAAGGAAAATCGAGAGAAATTCCAAACGTAAGTCTGTACTGGGGTGGTTCATCGGGCGGTGTAACTTTGGAGCTCCCAGTCGGTCTCCTTCCCCACTCCCATAAGGGAAATACCAGGCTATTCTGCACATTTTCTCTTAAGCTCCATTTTCCAAAGAAAAGGGGGTGGGGTATATGTATTTGGACTTGATAATGTTTTTTTTAATGCTTTTGTTTGAAACGATAATAGCTGTATTGGTAAAAAATGCAAATAAAGCAAAAAATAGGCAATATTTCTTTAAAGGGGAATATACAGTGGCTTTTTTTTTTAAGCGTACACACACTGCCTCTTTTGAAGTCTGTGAGTCAGGCTGTTTCTGAGCTCCGATAGTTTAATGGAAAGATTTATATACCGACTGTATTATTTACTTTGGGAGGGGAGGTGGCAGTATAAGGGTATGCTAATTAGTAGGAGATTTTGGGGGGAAGGGGTGGAATATCAATTTTTATTGCATCACCTGTCAGGAGTGTCCAATCAGCGTTGGCTTTAGGGGAATTAATTGATGAAGGTGTCTCCGGACGAGCTCACTTCACTCTGTCATTTTATTTGTAGCTAAAGCAGCGGCGGGAATAGCAGCTGCATTTCTTTTCTCTTTCTCCCTTCACATTCCATTATCATAGTGCTCCAATGGAGAAAGAAAGAATAGAGCGGCCCAGGTACTGATCTGCCTGGAGGACTCAGACCAACACCACACTGGCAGATCAGAAACCGGATGGTTTTTTTCCCTCTTTTGCAAAAAAACGAAAACCAAAAAAAAGAGCAAGAATCAAGTCAGTGTAATTTCATGGTGTTTTGTGTGTGTGTGCGTGTGTGTGTGTGCGTGCGTTTTGTTTTGTTTAAACCTCCCCCCCCACCCCCCCCCAATAATTTCGCCTAGAGTTTGGCACTCCCTTCGCCGGGAATAACAGTCTTTGTTATTTTATTAGCAGGATGCCTTGAGACACCCGCAGCATCTGGCGGAGGATTAACATACATACATGTGTATGTGCGCGTCACGTATATATTTACTGCAAATGGTGGGGATCATTTAGTGCCCGAGATGGGAGACCTGAAGTCAGGTTTTGAAGAGGTGGATGGCGTGCGGCTCGGCTACCTCATCATTAAAGGAAAGCAAATGTTTGCCCTCTCCCAAGTCTTCACAGATCTGCTGAAAAACATCCCGAGGACCACCGTGCACAAGCGCATGGATCATCTGAAAGTGAAAAAGCACCACTGCGATCTGGAGGAGTTGCGGAAACTCAAGGCCATCAACAGCATCGCCTTCCACGCCGCCAAATGCACGCTCATCTCCCGGGAAGACGTGGAAGCTCTGTATACCTCGTGTAAAACCGAGCGAGTCCTCAAGACCAAGCGCAGAAGGGTCGGCCGGGCCCTGGCCACAAAGGCGCCGCCGCCAGAGCGCGCCGCCGCCGCCGCCGCGCGCCCCGCCGCCCATCTACCTCAGATTTTTAGCAAATATCCGGGCTCTCACTACCCGGAAATCGTGCGATCGCCTTGCAAACCCCCTCTAAACTATGAAACTGCCCCGCTCCAGGGAAACTACGTCGCCTTCCACTCGGACCCTGCCTACTTTCGGAGCCTGTTGTGCAGCAAGAACCCGGCCGCCGCCGCCGCCGCCGCCGCCGCCGCCGC
>NW_012267240.1:11093586-11128288 GCF_000151885.1 Dipodomys ordii
TGCCTGGAGAGGTTCCATCTGGTGAACGGCTTCTGCCCGCCTCCCCACCACCACCACCACCACCACCACCACCATCACCACCACCACCATCACCGGGCCCAGCCGCCGCCGCATCACCACCCCCCTCACCACCACCGGCCGCAGCCCCCTCTGGGCAGCTTTCCCGAGAGCTGCAGCAGCGACTCCGAGTCCAGCTCCTACTCGGACCACGCAGCCAACGACTCGGATTTTGGCTCCAGTGTCTCCAGCTCCAGCAACTCTGTGTCCTCGGAGGAAGAGGAGGAGGAGGAAGGAGAGGAGGAGGAAGAGGAGGAGGAAGAGGAGGAGGAAGAGGGGGGCAGCGGAGCCTCTGATTCCAGTGAAGTCAGCTCAGAGGAGGAGGAGGAAGAGGAGGAGGAGGAGGAGGAGGAGGACTCGTCCACCGAGTCAGACTCGAGCTCCGGCTCCAGCCAAGTGTCAGTGCAGAGCATCCGCTTCAGGCGCACCAGTTTCTGCAAGCCTCCCAGCGTGCAGGCGCAGGCCAACTTCTTGTACCATCTGGCCTCCGCCGCCGCTGCAACCAAACCCGCTGCTTTCGAGGATGCCGGCAGACTTCCCGACCTCCAGAGTGGTGTCAAAGCCGAGTCGCCAGAAGAGTGGAATCTGCAGAGCTGGACCCCCAAAGCGTCTCCGGTGTACTGCCCGGCCAGCCTGGGGACTTGTTTCCCAGAGATAAGGAACGATAGGGTATCTGAGATTACATTCCCACACTCTGAAATTTCCAGTACTGTAAAGAGAACTGACCTGACCATTAACTGCCTGGCAGAGGGGGCCTCTTCACCTAGCCCAAAGACAAACAATGCATTTCCACAACAAAGAATACTCCGAGAGGCTAGGAAATGCCTACCAGCAACTCCTACGACACACTGTGCAGATAACAGCACAATAGCTGCTAGGTTCTTAAGTCAGGATTCTTCACGAGCAGCCGCAAATTCAGAAAAAGATTCCAAACTCCCTCATTGTCCCGCATTTGCTACGGGTTTGCCCTCTTCTCAACCTGATCCCGAAGTGGAGGCAGCAGTAGGAACAGCAGCAGTAGCAGCAGCAGCAGCTGCTAAAGCAGAGACCCCCTGCTCTGACACGGGCGACAAGACATTGCCATTTCTGCACAATATTAAAATCAAAGTAGAAGACAGTAGTGCTAATGAAGAATATGAACCTGATCTTATCACAAATAAGCTAAAGTGCGAGTGCAATGATACAAAGGGTGAATTTTACAGTGTGACTGAAAATAAAGAGGAGGACGCCTTGTTAACCACAGCCAAGGAAGGTTTTGCATGCCCTGAGAAAGAAACTCCTTCCTTGAATCCACTGGCTCAAAGTCAGGGCCTTTCATGCACTTTAGGTTCTCCAAAACCTGAGGATGGGGAATATAAATTTGGTGCCAGGGTGAGAAAAAATTACCGGACACTAGTACTGGGAAAACGACCTGTCCTTCAGACTCCTCCAGTCAAACCAAATTTGAAATCAGCTAGAAGCCCTCGTCCTACAGGTAAAACTGAGACACACGAAGGAACACTGGATGACTTTACAGTTATAAACAGACGCAAAAAGGTAGCCAGCAATGTAGCATCCGCAGTGAAAAGGCCATTTAATTTCATGGCAAATTTTCCTTGTCCACCATCACTCATTATTGGGAAGGATGGGGATTTGTGGCCTGCATATTCCTTAAACACCACTAAGGATTCCCAAACTCCTCACAAGGCCCATCCTATATGGAAATGGCAGCTGGGCGGTTCTGCAATACCTCTTCCACCTAGTCACAAATTCAGGAAATTTAATTCATAAAGATGTTTTGGAAGATATTTTTTTGAACCATATTACCTTCCTTTTGTTGTAAACTGCACAGGATGGTTTGTACAAGTCCATTAATGGTGTTACACCCCCTTTGGAGTCCTGGTTTATCGCATTTTGAAGACAGAAATCGGATTACTTTTTTTTTTTTTCCATTGCGGTTTTTTTTTTTTTTGGAGTAGGGTGGGGGTGGGGTGGGAGAAGGGTTGGTTTACATACCACAGACTACTTCAGGCTAAAGACTCAAGTAAAACTCAGTTATTATGGTAGAGCTGGAACACTTTACTGTTTCAATGCTAATAATGCACCGGTACCTCAATTCAACTGCTACAAATAAATGTCAAAAGGTTGAATAATAAATATTACAATGAGCCATTAAGTTTATGCACTAGATTTCAGACCTGGAAGTGTAACTGTTAATTCAGTGAAAGTTTGTTAGGTTACATGGTTACACAGTGAGGTAGCAAGAAGTTTCTGTGAGCCCAAAATGTAGTTTTCAGGAGCTCTTGTTTGTGGGGTGTCTTTTTCTTTTTACTCCTCTCATTCCCTCTCCAAGAGTAGTTGCACTTAACTTTTTGTTGTTATGTGGGTTTGTTTTATTTTTGTTGGCTTTTTTTTGAATGAAAAGATGGGGTATGAATCTTGATTGAATGCTGATTTTAAAAAAACTGCCTCGTATATAATAAGTAAGAGAAATGTGGCATTGTATTTTTTTAAGGATGTGCTTTTACTCTTACAGCCACTCCTTGCAATTGGAAAAGTCCTTTTTGTGTTCTCACCCAAACATTTTAAATAAGATGACTGTTACTTTGTTTCCTGTCCATCTTGTGATCTGAACATGACTCTTCAAACTTTCAAAACAATGAAAATATCTCTCTTAATAGCAGGATATTTTATGGTCTAACTCTTCATAATGACAAAGCCGTAAATACAAGTAAGAAAAAGAAGAGTTAGAGTTGTAATACCCCAAATTAAAAAACAACAACAACAAAAAAATCAGTTATTTCAGGGCTTTTCTGGTACCAGAACTCAGGCACTTGGATTCTATTATCTTATTCTTTTTTTCTGCATCTCTCTCAAACTTCTGTTTTCAGACCATCCTGTGCATAGAGCAGGAGAGTTTCTACTGCAAGTGACAATCAGAGGTGACTATCTATATTTGCACTTAAAATCAAAGTAGTTCAACATGCAAATGGCTAGGGTCTAGCCCTTGGTAAGGGCCATGCTGGTATACTGTGTTGTGATGATGAGAGCAGTAAATCAAAATTATGGAAATTTGCACTGTTGAAAAGCATGCTTTAGCTTTATTTTCAATTAAAAAACACTGTTTAAAATTCCTGGTTCTATACATTTCTACTTATTCCAGATTCAAGGACGGTTAACAGGAATGAATGGTTTTGTTGACATTTTCACTTGTAATGGTTTTGCCTAAAAGACATGCATTTATTGGGTCTAGTGTTTGGTTGCAATACTTTGCAACTAGAGCCAGTCAGGTTCTATCCATGTCCCTGGTACATTTTTTTTTTGCCCCCAGATAACAAGAAAACTTTATAAACTTTGTTACAAATCAAGTTCTACAAGGTTCAGATTTATGAAAGTGAAGCAGACAGAGATAAGTTGTTCTTGTTGTTGTTTTAATTGAAAGTTGAATCTTAACAATTTTGGGGCCACCAATTATATATCTCAGATCTTTGCCATCTTGAATCTAAGAAGTTGCATCTATAGATCATAAATCACAAAGCAAAACAAGGCACCACTGAGATGTGATTAAGTCACTATTTCTCATGGAAATTCAGCCTATATTCCCTCTTAACCTTTTAATTCCTGCAGCCTTTGAAAATTTCCTTTTGTCTATAAATGCTGCAGAAAGATCTGGATGGTCTCAGCTCTAATTGCTGTATATGCTCTGTGGTTTTCCTCTTGTTTTAAAGGACAGAGGCCCAGTATACCTGCATCCAGATATACTTGGATGGAGTAAACAGATGTTTTGAACTGCCTCCCTTCCTTTCCTTCTTGAATGTTGCCAGATGTAGGGTCACTGGATCATTTTATATTGGAATGGTAGATATGGTCAAAGCAAAAATTTGGGGGATGTCATCCTTGAATTCATGCTTGTATACAATTCCAAAGACCAGTCCATGTTTCAGTTTAAAATCTCAGAAAGCTAAATGACTGGCTTTTTAGTCTGAGATCTTTCCTCTTTTGAAGGCAATACACAATTTAGGTATAGTGAGTTGTCCTGGAAAACCAATCTATAAAAAAGTGTGACACACATAGTAGGCATCAGTAATTTCTACTCTAATCACTGATAAGTCATAAAAGTTCAGAGTACGAGGACTACTATATTTAGACCAGTGCTTTCCTTGTTAGTGATGAACTCATTGTCCCTGAACTATAAATTGAGAATATATTTGAAGACTACAGATATTGGGGGTGGGGTGGGGTTGTAATTTGGAATAAGTACAAATTAAAACAAATATACCCTATGGAATGTCTGACATAAAATATCGGCCTTCAGCTTTGACACTTGGTCTCCAGCCCTCAGAGAATCAATAGTTTCAGTTTATAGGACCTGGAGAATGAGCAGTATGGAGGCCGAGGCATTCCAGAGTGATGGCATCAAAAGGAAAAAAATTCAATAGTCAACACAAATTTCATCCCACAGTACTACCAGAAGCCAGCCAACTACAGCAAAACCTGAGTTGGGGCTTCTGTCAGGAAAGTATACCAAATACTATGCAGGGACTTGTATGTGCAAGGTATTCTTTTAATTCCTGGTACTCCCATAGCTGTTTTTCCATCCTGCTGTGGGAATTATTCTCAGTAAACTTTATTTTATTTCAGTTTTATGATTAATGACAATATCTACATTTTCCTAAGCTGCTATAAATGTCCCATTTGTTCAAATGTTAAGTAAGCCTTATTGAGGAAGAAACAAAAGTTACCTCCGTTGATAGATTGCATTTTTACATCTAAATGTTTTCAGGGAATAGATTTTTTTTAAAGCACTCTATGGCTCCAGGGTTACTGATTCCTGTGTCTAAATTAGCTCAATATTCACAGACATGAGGAAAGCCTCTTTCTCTGAGTTTCTGGTGAAACAAACTCATTTTTGGTCTTCTATAAAAGTAATTTCCTGATAAGACTGTGAACTGAAGATTTAATTATTTTTTTAAGAGATGCATGCACTCTCTTCTTCCACAGTCAGGTTATCTGTCTTTAGAGAAAAGGCAGCTTGCTCCCTCCTCCTCCCCCCCTCCACACACACTATTTACTTTTTACAGTGGGTGTTCCTTTCTACTGGCTTACTTGGTTACAGTGAAGTAATCTCAATAATGGTTGTTTATTTGAAAATCAACAACAAGGAGCCACCACTAAACAGCAATAATACAAAGTAGATGGGCTGGTGTGTGGATTTTTATCTTATTCGTGTCTGGGTGACTTTCAATGGTTAAAATTCCTCAAAAGTTTTAGCCAACAAGAATTGGGTGGGGACTTTCTGCTGATATGAGAATGATACTTTTGTTTGCATGCAGGAAGAGATGTAGAAGAAACTAATCCCTCAAAAGCATTTTTTTTCTTTCAAAGAAAATAAAACCAAGAATCCTCTATGATAATTTTTTTTCTTAAAGAATAAAGCGTTAGCATCTAAAAAAGAAAGAAAATGTGGAGAGTTTTGCTTCACCTTGAAAACAACTTCCTGTTATAAAGGATGTGAAAAGAGGGATTTCCCAGAGCCCAACTAGAATTCTGTGTGTATGTTGGGGAGGGGAGGGGTGGAATTAAAGGCTCACTATCAACTAACCTCTGGGAATTGGCAAGAAAGAACTAACTGGGTACCCACCTTAGGGAGTACTCCCTTGTCAGTGCAGTCACCCCCAGCATCTCCCCCTTGTCTCCAAGGAAGAAGTATTTTTAATGTTAGCTTTGGTTTTAGTTTGCTCCCTAGGCCAAAGGGCATTTTACAAACTAGCTTGGGGGTTGGGGACCTAGGACAGATCCAAGGATTGGGGGAGGGCTGCATTTTACCTGTTTGGCAGGCCCTCTTTTGCTTAAAAAAAAAAAAAAAGAAAGAAAGAAAGAAAGAGGAGGGGGGGGAAGAGAAAGAAAGGGGGGCAGCTATCATTCTTTGCCCATACCCTAGGCCCCCGCTACTCTCTCACTCCTTTTCAAACTGTGGCGGCCTCACAAGCTCCTACTTTAAAAGGCCTGAGATGTTTTGCATGAAGCCCTCACAATAGGGGTTGAGGGAATTGACAGTTTCAAAAACAAGGCGTTCAGTCCTTTCCAGCTGCCGGCCTCGCTCTCTCGCACCAACTCCTCGTTCCTCTCTGCTGGTGGCGTCCTCCGAGGCGCACGGGGTCCCCCCCACCCCGCCAGCCTGCGCTCTGGCCGGCCCACCCCGCCCCCGAGCTGTGTTTGTAAACAGGGGTCAGTGGCCAGGGGCTGCTGGCGCGGGCTCTGGGCCTAACGGCCTGGGAGGGAAGGCAGGGGACAAGTGAGCAGGCCAAAGGCTGCAGGCAAAGAGCTAGCCTGGGGGACAAGAGGGATTCAGGGTCCTTTTCTCCCTGGCTTGCTCCCCAACCATCCAGCTGGGGTGAGGCTAGGCCTGCAGTGACCCAAGGCACTTTTGAACTCTCTGGCCACCAGCAGAAAGATGTTTAAGTGCCGCCATTTTGCATGGTGGCAAACAAATTTCTTTGTGACTTGTTCCCCCCTCCCCCTCCCGATCTTCTAGTCCTTAGAACATGTGACAATTTCGTGTCCATCCCCAGCTTCCACTTTGAAGAGCCTGCACCTCAGCTCATCTGCAGCAGCCTCTTGGTCCACGATGCCTGGAGGCTGGGAGCCTAGGGCAGCAGGGTGCCTGGCCAGCCCAGGCCTCCTCCCTCTGGGCCAGCCCTTGGGGACTGGACTGCCTCCTCTCAATTTGCACTCCTTTTGTGTGTCTTGAAGTCATTGCCCATCCCTATACTGCTGCCTGGCTATTTCTCACCTTCTCACCCAGGCCTCCTCTTCTCCTCGCCAGGCAGATGGATGGCTTAGCTCTTTGCATTGGGCAAAGGGCTGGCCAAAGCCTCCAAAATGAGAGTTGGGGATATGAGTGGCTGAGAGATGAGACTTCCCGTTAGAGCCGGAATGACTGAGAAGCCACCTGGGAAGTGGCCCAAGAGTGGAGACCCTGAGTGTGGAGAGCACACAGCTCCTAAAAGTGGGAGGATCCAATGGAGCCAGGGCTTCCTTGGTTCTGATTGCATGGAGGTCTCCGTCCCTTTGGAACTTCTCTCCGTGCCATCTGCAAGGGAAATGATGACCTGGAAATGGGAAACAGGAGACAGTGACCTGGAAAAGCACCCTGGGCTTGGAAGGTTGGAGTGCAGCAATGCAAACAAAGCTGCTACTGGGGATGAGGGGAAACAGAGGTGCACCGCAGATAAGTCACAGGAAAGTGCAACAAGCTTGTTTTCCCGGGTGTTTAAAATGCAGCCCCAGTTGTAAAGTGTGTGAAATTACGCACTGGTCTCTTAAAGAGTGCCTAATTTATAGTAAATAACAAGGTCTTTGTAAATGGCTTTATTATGTTGTTTCTTGTTAATTGTTGAGAAAATCCCCATTGTTGAGTGTGAAAGGCTTTATGAGCTAACCTGGTCCGGGGCGCAATCAGAGGGCAGTAAATGGCCGCTCGGCCTCCAAGGCCTTGCGCAGAGAAGCTGGCGCCGGCCGAGAGTGCCGCAGGGACCTCTGGAGGTGCTGCTTCGGCCTGGGAAGAAAGTGGCCAGGTTTTTCCAGGTTTTAATTAATGAGAAAGCATGTTTTGAACTCGCGGGCCCGGAAGAGCAGCTGGCTGAGTACGGCCAGGGAGCACGGCTGGCAGCGGAGACTCGGGGCAGCCAGGGCCCAGGGGAGGCAGTGCGGCCCCGGGGCTCCCCTCCCGGGTCACAGCCCACAGGAGGTCGCGCCACGATCGGATCGCAGCCCAGCCATCCCTGGGCTCCAGCTCGCGCCGAGCTGCTGCGGTGGGACTGGGCTGGGGTGGGGGGTGGGGGCTTTGTCTCCAGATCTCGGGTCGCTTGGAGTCTGAGCTCAGGCCCATTCCACCAGGCTTGCTGAGCCCCCCAAAATGCCTATCGGCCGGGAGGAACCAGAGGGGTCTACAGGCAGAGCTGGTTCCCGGGAGAGCTCTAGGCCCTGCCTGGGCCTCCTTGTCTTTTGTTTCGAGTGCTCTTTCCTTGCCTCCCTCCCTCTTTTTTTCTGTCTCCTCTCTCACAAACACACACACACACACACACACACACACACACACACTCTCCCTTGGAACCCTGAAAAGGAGTCAGAAGGCAGGAGCAATCAGAGAGGAAGGAGTTTTGAGTCCTGGATGTTTAACAAGGAAAACAATTTCTGTAGCCCAAGACGAAATAATTCGTGTCTTCTTTTCCTATCTCCTCCAGTTCTCTTTCCAGCTAGCTGGGATCCCCGGGAAGTAAATGGGCACATAAATACATTTAAAAATAAATAAATAAAGGGCAGGCTTCATTGTAGGAAGTTAGAAAGAGAGGGCCTTGCTAGGTCCTGCAGGCAGAGAGCTGCAGGCCTTTCCTGGGATTTAGGACCGAGGGGGAAAAGCAGCTGCCGCTTCTCTGCAGCTTCTGAACTCTGGGCACTGCAGCTAGAGGGGAAAAAGAAATTTCTTCCGGGGGCCCGCATCAGCAGAAGAAAACCTGGGTTAGGTGAACCCTCTGTGAGTGAGGGTTTGGACATTAGCTAATACAAAACACAAGGAAATGTTAATTCCCGTCAGAAAAACCTGTATTCAGCTGTCTTTCTTCCTTCTAAGATGGCTCTCTGCTTGCGCACTCTCCCTCTCACCAAATTAGCTATTACGTGCAATCCCCCAGGGTTTAAAGCACTTGTTTCGCGGATTCGCGTACAACCCATATTAACTATGCACTTTCTGGTATTCCTCTTGTGACTGTCCCTGCTTCTTCCTTTCTTTGCGGAGAGTATGATGCATTTTATTTTAGTCCAATCGATGCGTGCAAATACTGGGATAACACAACCCACACATCTGCGGTGGAGGCTGTTTTCAAAATTGAGTTTAGGGATCAATACTAAGTCGAAATGCTCCAAATTGCACGAATTCACCAAATTCAAGCCTTGGGCTTCCAAGCCCCTTGCCTGACTGATTAATGCACTCGCCAGCTATAGCTGCTCCTCTATACTTACTTAGTTTCTCCAAACAGGATGTTTTCATCCTGTGTATTTGGCTTTCCCTAAAGATCACTCAGTTTGGTTGGAAAAAAAAAACAGAACCTCAAAATGCGCGGTGTTAAACCGTTGTCAATGGCTTCTATGCGGGTCTCCTCACACTTCCTTTGCTGACCATCATTACCCCCCCCCAACCCCCCCTCTGTTTGTATTTTCCCAGGACCTAACTGTAGCACCTACAAAAGCCATAATAGGTACTCCAAAAACCTTTGCTTAATAGAATTCATATTTTACTGGCCAAGGAACAGCCACTACTTGGCTCTTGGGGTTTCTTTTTCCAGATCTCAGCTGTTTGGGTCATAGCACTGTAGCTCTCTATTCTTTAGCAGCCGGGGGTCATAGCTGCGGGGGACTTCCCCAACTTGGGGGTTGGGGAAAGGGTTGTTTCTCTTGTTGCAAGGGACACTTAAGGCTAGAGAGGTGAACAGAGTGGGAAAGAGAATTAGGAGAGCCTACTACTTGCAGATGTGTGTGTGTGTGTGTGTGTGTGTGTGTGTGTTGTGGTATACAGCCTGAAAAACCATATCTAGGTGAAAAAGAACAACTCAAGAACCTAGAATGCTAGAAATGTTTGTTTCTTAGATCCTGCTGCCAGTGTTTTCCTTCAGATTAGATGACTGGGACAAGATAAAAAGCGAAGGGGGGGGCGCGCTGGTGGTGGAGGGGAGATATAGTAAGTAAGATAGTTATTCATCTAATCAGCACCATCAATAGGTTTGTATTTTGGATGGGAAGGCTGAGTAGCCAACAGAATCAGAACCTAAAATACCACCAGTCTTGCAAAGAGCGACTGCTCACACAAGTCTCCAAAGGCCTTCCCCAGATGCATGGAAGAAAGGAAGGGAAACAGAAGGGAAACCATTTGAGTTGTGGCCTGCCCTCTTCCTGAAGCCATGACCAAAAAAAAACACAAACAAATAAACAAACTCAGAATTCTTCTGGAGACTAGGTTATTGGAGAAGCACATGCAGGACACTGAAAGGTTTCAATATAACATCTATTGTTAGTGCTTGCCTTCATAAAGATCAGTTTAAGTTAGCTCCAGGAAAAGCACAATATTTGTAATAAATGATGAACTGTGGAAAGGAAAAGCAGGGGATTCCATTTAGTTTAGCTTCTTTCCTGTGCAAGTTAGATAAAGCACAATATATAAAAGATACGAAAGCTACAACTTGGTCAGCAGGTAAGCATTTCGGTCTTGAAACAACCTGAAAGGGCCTAAGTCATTGCATCTCCCAGAAACAAAGACACATTTTGCATTCATTTTTCTTTTCTTTTCTTTTCTTTTTTTTTTTGTTGGTTATGGGCCTAAACTCTGGGCCTGGGCGCTGTCCCTCAGCTCTTCAGCTCAAGGCTAATGCTGTACCACTTGAGCCACAGTGCCACTTCTGACTTTTTCTGCTTATGTGGTGCTGAGGAATCGAACCCAGGGCCTCATGCATGCAAGGCAAGCACTCTACCACTGAGCCACATTCCCAGCCTATGCATTCATTTTTCTTGTCTCTATCTTTTCCCCTCCCTTCAAATAAATATCCTAGGTGTCTATGGGGGGGGGGCAAATGTCCCAGATGAGGGTTTTGGGTTTTGTTGTTATTGTTGTTGTTATTGCTTTGATTCTACATTGGGTCCAAATATGCAGTCTGGTGGATAGTTATTAAACTTCAGATCTCAGGTTATCATATCCATTTGAAATAAAGCCTGCAGTAGATTGTAGAAATTGCTAGGAACAGAGTTATTTGTCTTTCTTCATTTTTCCCTTTTATCTTCCCCCCCCTTTTTTTCTCTTTCCCCATTCTCTTGGCTTCTCTTTCCTCCCCCACCTCCCCCACACTTTCCCTACCTAACTCTTGCAACCCAGATTAAGACTACAGGAAGAAATACCAATATTTAGTAATTCTTTCTCCTGAGGTGGATAAAGGGGGAAGAGCTGGACCTAAACCAGTACTGAGGGAAGCAGTCTGGGAGCCTGTGGTGATCCTGAGCTTCCTTGCTGAGGTGTAGGCCCATGCTTTGCAGCCTCTCCTCCTGCTTGTACTGAGCTATTCTGGTTGGAGTATAAAAAAACAGTGTGGATCTCAAGACCAGGAGAGTGCCACTCCATAAACACATAGCTATGGTTCTAACATGGAATGTATTGCCAGATGCAAATGTACAAAAATGCTTTTAATTTTGTTCCAAGTGTTATACATCATTTGGCAAATTGGTCTACAGAAAGCCAATTTTAATTTTTTTCTATTACCAATAAAGAATTAAAAATGTATACATCAGTACCACTGGAGACTTTTTTTTTGTTTCCTAAATAAGGAAGATTTCTTTTTAAAGTGGAAGAGCTTGGGTGACATTTGAATCGTCTGGTTTTTGATGCTGGTATAATTTTAAGAAAGTAATAAAAACATTAAAATCCTTGTTTATTTTATCCTTTCACATCTTTATGGGCCATAAATTTAAAAATGAATTAGCAAAGTAGTTAGATACTCCTGTCATCTTCATTAGGAAACTACCCCTGAAACATCTATTTTTTCCTTGAAATATCAACATTTCATATTATCTTATACATGGTCATTAATGCTTGTAATTTAAGATCCAGTTAAATAGGATAGGGCAGAACTTATTTTGCAGAACTTCAATGAGAAGGCATTATTTCATGTTTTGTAGGCTTGGGTGGCCAGAGTTTTTGAAATCTTGTGCTTTGTGTCAATCCCTAACTGGTTTATCTAAATAGAATCTGATACTATACACATGAGGGCCACTCGTAGTACCCTGTCACCACAGAAGGAATTTCTAGATGAATTGGAAGCATTCTGGTTGTGAATTTCCTATCTCTTCCTGTTTTGAACCAATACTATAGTGCATACTCCAAGCTTGATTTTAAATGTGACCTCCTAAAAGAAAAAAGGAACCTGCAAAAATAATCATTATTAAGGAAAAGAAAAGCAGGAACTCTTTCATAAATACTGTTAGGACCATTAATTCCGGTGACCTGCAATGATGTGCGTGGCATCATTATGGCTGTTCTATTGACATGGTTTCTTCATTCAGGATCTTGGCCAAAGGAATAGTATGTCAATGTGCAAAATTCTAGACAAAGATAAGCCATTACAATGGAAATAGCAATGTGTAAAGTCTCATCGAAGCCAATGAAATTGAGTGTAATATCCATACAGCATTTCATCTGCTTGCTCCAGGATTTAGTATGCGGCTCAACATTGAAATGGGATTATGCATATAAAATGCCAATATAGAATACACTGCCCAATAAAACATTAGAAAAGCAACTTACAGTCCATACACATGAGCTTTACTTAAGTTTGAACTTAATGGGCAAAATAACCCACAGTACCATCAGAACACTAAATCTACACAATGTCCTCACTCTGGTTTTTCATGCTTCTTTCTGCATGATCCCCCCCTCAACCCCTCTCCTATCCAAACACAATTCTTTTAAGGGGACTCTTCAAATCATCCAACAATTCCCAGGGGGTATTCCAGGAGTCTCTTAAAGTGTCTTTCTAAATTAAAAGGCTCCAAACAATTTAAGTGCATTTAAAAAAACAACAAAAACAACAACAAATGTATATGTGGTGTGTGTATGTGTGTGTGTGTATATATATCAGAAAGTATTTAGACTTGCAAATCTAGGACATGTAAAGAAGAAGAAGAAGAAGAAGCAGCGAGGGACCAAAGAGAAAAACGCCCCCACAGTGGATTACAAGGTTATGGGACAGGTCACTAGGAAAGGGAAATAAAACAGAATGTTAGGTTAGGCTTGTAAATTATGCACCTTTCAGGGAAAGAGGTTTAAGGTCTCTTCACTCAAGGGTTTTTTTTTTCTTTCTCCCATCCATTTTGCTATTAATTCTTAACTCTTGGTAGGCAGTTCTTTAATGAGGTTGTTTGTGGCAGGTTAATTTTCTCCAATCTACTGAATTCCTCATTTTCCCTTTTAAGTGCCCTGCTGCCTAGAGCTTTCAGAATTTTCCATACCAGAAGAAAACAGAATAAACGTGATGAAGTTGCCTGGCTGGGCTGGGAATTAAAAACAAAAAAACAAAAAACCAAAACGTTATGTGGACAGATAAACAGAGGGTCAGATGGGAGTGGAAGGGCAGAAGCCAGGCTGAGTTGGGGGCAAGAGGGAGAGAATTTGGTCTTAGGAGAGCAATGACCCTAGGAGTGTAATATATTAAATATTGCAGCGATCGATTTCAATACCCCAAGTGGACACGGGAATAAAAATTCACCAACAAGCTGAAGTGATTAGGAATGCTTTGTTGTGAGGGGAAAAAATGTGATTTTCTTTAAATCCTTTTTGTTCAGGTTAGAAGAGGCCCAGACAATCCAAGTGTAAGCCCTGGACTCCCAGTTTGGGATATCACCCTAAAGGTTAGTCATATCTCAATGGTACTTCTGCACAGTGGAAAGATGAGCTATGTACCAAGGAGGATTAAATATCAACCACAATTATGGGCTGGTGGCTCTAGGAGCTTTCCTTCCCAAATCAGACAAGAGGACGATTTGGAGAGGCTATGCCTTTCTTGTGCATTAGTCTTTGTTTCAGTTCTGGGACAAAGCAGGGGCTTTTGCACAATTCTTTTTTTCATTAAAATCCAGGCAAAATGCACAATATAGTTTATAGAAGATCGAAACACAATAGTGGGACATAAAAACATCCTTTGGTGCTATGCATGGGAAAGATTTTTGATGTGTCATTCTAGGGGACAAATTGTGAAACTATCATGGATATAAACAGATACCTGCTACCACACCATTCTGTTACTGATATCAGAATTGGGTGAGATTCTACTCTTTTTTCCTACCAAATCCAGTTCTCAGACAATCATGCTGTGTGTTGTGTTCTCTCTCTCTCTCTCTCTCTCTCTCTCTCTGTCCAGGAATCTGTTTAGGGATTTGGGGTAGTCACGGTGCACGCTGCTTGGAGCAAGGGGATTGTTTTCAGTCACAGCCTAATGGGCAAAGCCTGGGCCCTTCACACTGGGGACACCAAGTCTGCTGCTAGGGACACACTGCTGGATGCCTGCATGCAGCAGCAGCAGCAGCAGCTTCTGCAGCTGCCTCCTCCTTCCGTGTGGCGGCTACAAATCTGGGAAAGAAATGCAGCATCATACAAAGGATTTCTTTAATGAGGAAGAGTTGTTCAAACTGACTATGGGCGGTGGCCGCTTCTCAGGCTTCTTTTCCCTTCCACAAGACCTTTTCTTTATGTATTGGCCAGGGGTTAGAAAAGGCACCCTCCAACACACACATGTACCCCACTTCCCCTGATAACCCCCACACAGGCTGACTTCTATTTTACCCTAGAGGCTGAAGAAGGATTGATTCACAAGGTCTGAGTCTGGCTGGATTGTAGAGTTGAGAAAAAGCAAACCCTCTCTCTCTCTCTCTCTCTCTCTCTCTCTCTTTCACACACACACACACACACACACACACACACATACTCCTTTTTCTGCCATCAGTCATCTAGATTTCTATCCATCACAATCGTGGTAGCTCTCACTTGCAGTATGTTCCTAAGGACCAGTCGTATTTCTGTGTGAGCCTTTCCTGACCAGGGAAGAGGTCAGACAGGAGAAGGAACCCTAAGCTACCTTATTTCTTTGGAATCTAAAATTCATGCTAACCATGGTGGGTTAAGACTGCGATTAGTTGTTCAGCAGAGCTCTTAGGTTCCTGCAGATCGAATCTCCCAAGCTTTCTGTGGAGTGATGAGTGGCTAAGGGAAGCTATTATGCCCTAGAAAACTGTTTATCTCCTTTAAGTTACATGGACTTCTTCCTCTCTTCAGGTTGGGTTCAGTCAGGTGCAGGGGTAAAACAGCATTCAAAAAGGTTACCTTTCCAGGTGCCAATGGCTCATGCCTGTAATCCTAGTTTCTCAGGGGGCTGAGATATGAGGATCACTATTCAAAGCTACCCAGGGTAAAAAAGTGAGACTTTTAGCTCCTATCACCCACCTGCTCTCCTTAAAAAAAAAAAAAAAAGTCAGAAGTGGAGCTGTGGCTCAAGTGGTGGAGCACAAAGCTTGAGCACAAAAGCTCAGGAACAATGTCCAGGCCCTGAGTTCAAGCCTTAGGACCAGTCTGCACAAACACAAAAAGTCACCTAGAGAAACTAGTTCTTGATTGTGGGAAAGACTGAATTAAGGGGGAATTTGTATAAGAAAGGAATTGCCCCATCTTACTCATTCCTCCTGGCCATTCTTTCCTCCTTTCCCCTTCTTGTCTCCTCCTCCTCTATCTTTTAAATCAAGTCAGAGGAACATGCAGGTTTAAAAGCACTTGCTACTTGTCCAGTGAGCGGTTGCTGAAGCTTGAGTCTAGCCGCTGTGCCTGGGCAGGTGGGAGTGTGCAGAGAAGATTCTTGTTCTTGTGGCTTGGTAGTTTGTGGTAGTTTGAAGAGAAGGAATCTAGTGGGAGTGGATGCGTGAGGGGAACATGGAGGCGGGGTGTTCTGAGTCCAGGGACTGAGCTCTGGGTCCCTGAGGGCCAGCTTGGGTATAGGTACCTGTTGCTTGAAGTCTCTGGGAAGTCTTTGTGTTTCTGGCCTCTTTTAAGTCTTGGGGTTAGGTCGGGCTCTCCCTGAGGCTTCTAGATTCACCTGTCATTACGCTCACTGACCAGAGACCTTGACAAACGTCCACAATGTGGGTCTGAACGAAGGCTCTTAAGGTTCACTGAGCTGTGTGTAGAACTTTGCAACACTGCAAATAGGCGAGAAATTTTGCCTATTCTTGTGACGGGAGATACAAGTTTGCACTTCACGTGGAAGCATGAGAAAAAGCGGGATGGGGAGGGGAAGGGCGGGGGCTGGGGGTGGGGGCGACTTTTGGCCAAAAGCCCCACTGTAATCTCCAGAACAATTTCATTTCCTTTGCAGCACCCTGTCTACCCAGGGCCCAGGCCTCAGAAAGGTCATGCAGGAGACGGAGCTTAAGGATGGGGGTGGGAAGAAGATCAGGGTTCTGCCCCCTGGCTGGGTCGCAGGTGAGGGCAGCGCTGCTGGGTTGTTGGAATTGTGGTGGGGGGTGGTGGTGGTGGCGGACAGGATGGAAGGCCTCAGGACAAGGGAGGAGCAGAGCTTTGCAAAGATCTGGCGTCTTCCAGAGGGGTTTCTTAGGAATTCGCACGTCCCTCCTCTTGGGGCGGCTGGCTGGGCTCCCCCCCGCCCCCGCTCCTCCTCCTCCCTACCTCCCCCCTCCGCCGCCCCTTCCCCCGGAGCTGGTCGCAGGGAGCTCGGGTTTCCGCCCAGGCCCGGGCGCTGCCAGGCGGCTCTCGCTTCGCCAGCTCGGCGGAATAGGCCTTTCCCCGCTTGCGGAGAAAGGGAAAAGCGCGTGCGCCGCGAGGGCGGGCTGCGAGCGCGTAGTCCCCAGGAGTCCGGTCGTTCTCGGGAAGCCAGATGGTTCCCCCGACCCTCCCCAGCCCCCTCGACAGGCCAAGCGGGCATTCAAGTGTGTGTGTGTGGGGGGGGGGCTTCCCTGGGAAGTGGTTTCCCACGGCGCCGCCGAGGTCCCTGGGAGTTGCCGGGCTGCGGGGAAGTCCAGGCGAGCAGCGGAGGGAAGTAGCAGGCCGCGGGAAACGCGCGGCCTCTCTCCTCCGAAGGGGAGGTGGGGTGGGGGAGGGAAGAAGGGAGCCTTCGGAACTTTTGAACCCTTTACTTTAAAGGGATCGGTCGATCAGGTTCCTCTGCGAAGACCGCAGCCCCACCTCCCGTCCCCACGTCCGCTGGCCGTCCGGGTCACCCCGGCTGCGAGTGCGCCGCGGGGTCCCCGGACGCACGGGTGGTGCTTTGCCCGCGCGAGCGGCTGTGGCCGGCGCCTGCACATGAATTCCTAGGTGGGAACCCACACGTGGAGGGCGGGCTCGCGTGTTCCCCCCCCCGGCCCACTCATAACCCTCTGCAGGTGAAAGTCGCCAGCGATCGCTTTTCCCATGACATCGGTCCCCGGCACGACTCCCTCCCTCCAAGGAATCCCTCGCAGGAGCCGGGGCTCCGCGCTAGGGAACCGGGGAAGAAGGCTCCAGGCTTCCCCGAGTTGATGATTAATGTGGGCTCGACGCCTTTGGCCTGGGGAATTGTCTCCGTCTAGGAAAAGGAAAAAAAAAAAAAAAGAAAACAGGCGTGAATGATCCAGGCCTGGGACTGGGGCGGGGTGGGGGTGGGGGGGGAGGACGAGTTTGGAGACTCCCGGATGTCCCCGAGTGGACTGGGTAAGCCCTCGCCGGGCAAAGGTTCTCCCTTGCTGGCTTCCAAGTACATTCCTGGGGGTAAACACATTAGTATTATTAAGTAGGTGGAACAGAGGGTGCTGGAAAGGGGGACATGGCAGCGGGGCCCGGACCCCCTGATATTCTTCTCGGGTGACCAACCAGGGGTGCTTCCAACACGAAAATAGAAACGTAACATTCGACTGGACGAATTAATTTTTGACGGATTTACGGCGTGCTTTTTCTTTCAGGCGGTATTCATGGGTTCTTTTCGACGCGTAGTGCGGACCGAAGACAGAAATATAAACAAGCACTTTCTGCTTTGCCGAAGCCCCCTTCACACTATCTCTCAAAGAAAGATCAAGACACTTTGTGAATTTACACCCCCCCCTCCCAGATAATGCCTCATATTCCGAATGACTGATCAGAGAACTCCGGTATTGTTAAATAAAATGAGAGGAAGGCGAGTGACGTGGGAGCCGAACAATGGCATTTCTGAATCAGTTTGCTTGATTGACATTTGGGAGCTTCATGACCCCAGGGAATAGGACTCATTATGGTGAATACACCAAAACATCCACCGAGATTAGAACTCTAGATCCTGTTTTAATCCCATTTCAGCCTAAATTATAATGGGGAACTATAAAATCCAAGAGGAGAGAATTACTCCATCATATATTGACCTTAAGTTTTAATTGTAGGAAGAGGGAAATAAAAGTGGGAAAACTGGTGAGTTTTCGACACTTTAGGAATAGCGCTGACAAGCCGAAAATAGTAGGGAGGTACTAAGACTTTCTGTGGCATAAAATACCTGTTATTTATCGAGGAGACATTTTACTCCAGACATATGTAAAAAAGTCCCCCCCCCCATGCATGAGAAAACTATTCCTTCTAATGGTTAAAAAGTGAGAGTCACTATAATTGAGAGTAAGACATAACCAAATACCTTAATGCTACAGTGTAAATTTACATTATTACTTGGAAGACTTCTCTATTACTTGGGAGATAATTTTTTTAATGCCAGAAGTTGTGTTAACATTAAATGCAACCTAGGTAATTGTGAGAGCTGATTTTCAACCCATCCTGGGAAAAGGAAGTGTTTTGCAGTCTGTTTAAACCACACAAAATTGTTTAAAATGTAGGCTGTGGGTGAGGAGGGAGTCTAATCTTTATAGCAAATTCACTATACAAAAAGTGTGATTTTCCAGTGGAACTCATCCTTAAATCTCAGAAATTTGAAAAAGTGAAAAAAGTCTTAGGAATTCTGTATGAAGTGGAACCAATGGAAAGACAACACTGAGGCTGAGGATACAGTTCACGATCTCTTGTTTTTTAGCAGGTAAACTGCAACAAAAGTGTATCAGGAAGATATAAAAATAGAGCACATTTGTTACAAATAATGGAATAGAAAACATGCTTAAAATATTGCTCCACTACCGTTTTGAGAGGTAGATTTTAATGAGAAGCCTCTGTTGCACTGGGAGACATGAGAATTATTATTATTTGCAGCAAGAAGGAACTAAAATTAATTATTAGGAGCTCAGTAATCACCAAATAAACTCCGAGCTTTGAGGTTAAAAATAGACGACTATCTACATGTTCAATTATACCATATCAATTACTAATACAACTGATGTTTCAGCGTCTCAGCGCGACCAGATACCATCTTCTATGGAGATATCTTGGTATTAATTAATGACTTCTTTATTCTCATTATTCACAAGGAAAAATAGGGGTCGTGTCACATTAAAATTAAGATTATCTTAGTTTATCTGGGCTCTTAAACAAAGATCACTCAAAGTAATTATATTTTTGAATTAACAGAGGTAGGCAATTTATCTCCTTTTTTTGTTCAAAGACGGGAAAATAAAGATCAGAAGTAAACAAAGTTTCATTCTGAAGATAGAACGAAGCAAACAAACACGTCTTGACTTTTGCAATATTTCCCTTGCTAAAGGGGTGGGGGGGGATGAGGGGGCTGTAAAAGACGTGACTTTGCAAAGTGAAGTCCTTTTTAAAAGACTCCGATCGAAATTCTTGCTATGCAACAAGGATTCAAGTTTGATTAATTTTCTGCAAGCGACGTGACAGCGGTGTTTTAAAAGATTAATTAAAATTGAAGTGATACGGAGCAGGAATTCAACCTGCAGAGGCGTCCCTGGCGCCTTGGGGGGGCTTTGCCAGCGAGTCCCCAGCCCCGTACGGCGGGCTTTCCCGAGCCGGGGACGCAATTCCCCGTCTCCTGGAGAGGAACGCGGAATTTGGCAGGGCGCCCGTCTGGCCGCCTGGCATCCCGAGCTGGCCGCCAGCTCTTGGGGGGTGGGGACGGGGTGTGTCCCCGGGAACCCGCTGCTCGGAGCAGCCTTTGGAGCAGCCAGTGAGGACCAGAAGCCGGAGGGGGAGGGGGCTCCAGACTGCCTCTGTGTGTGTGTGTACACCTACTTCGTGACCCCCCCCACTCGTGCGGAGCCCCCTCCGAGGGCGGGAGCGTGCAGCAGTGTGGGGTGCAGGGATGGCTCTGTGCAGAGGTGCGGAGCCCTGGACCGGAGATGCTGAAGGCTCGGCCTGGGGTTGGGGGTGCTGGGCCCAGAGCCTGGGCCTGGACGAGCAGTCACGCTCCGTGGGACTGGTACCCGGGACCCTTTCTCCCCCCCGATCCCCACCCCGTGCCACAGCCTCCCAACCTCTTGGCTGACTTTCCTGCCCCAACTTCCTTCCTCCCCTCGCATCCCCGATCTCCTCGATTCATTCCGCGACGCCCTCCATCCGAGGGAGAAAAATGAAGCTGCACACCATTGTAACTGTACTCGGGGAAGACACAATCGCGGGAGCCCTCGGGGTCGCGCGCGCCGGAGAGGCGACGCGGGTGGTGTCGCCAGGGGCGGGGTGGGGTGGGGAACAAGGAGGGGGGGGGCGTTGGGACGCAATCAGCCTCCCCCGGGCTCGATCTGCCGAGTCCTCCTCTCTCCGACCGTGAGGGCCCGGGCTGCGCGCCCTGGTTCCCCACGCCCTCGGCGGGGGCGCGGGCCAGGCGGCCTCGGCCCGGGGCCGGGAGGAGGGGGGGGGCGTGTGCGGCCCTGCGACCCGCAGCGACCCCGGGGAAAGCCCCCCGTTGGATCCCCTCTCGGGGATCGGGCTCCACGAGGATCCCCGAAAAGGCGACGTTGGTTTCTCCACCCCGAGACTGGCCTCTCCCACCCGCTTCCTGGAGATCTCCAAGGGGGCGCAGTGGGACCCGAGGCGGCCCTGCCCGCGGGGCCGGCGCAGGGGCGGGAGCCGCGCAGCTGCGGGGGTCTGGGTGCAAAAGGCCGCTGGAGAAGGGGCGTTGGGGCAACCGCGGAGGGCTGGAGGTGGGAGGCGAGGCCGCGTCGCCTTCCCCTCCGAGGGGCGCACGGGGGACCTCTTCCCCGGAGAGCTCCCACCCGGCAGCTCCCAACCTCGAGAACAAAGGGTCTGGGAAGCGCGGTCGGGGTCGGGGAGCGGAGGTGGAAGGAGGCAGGAAGGCCGGCGGTGGGGGCTGGGGCGGGCGCCTCCCCGCATTTCCTCTCGCGGCCGAATGATGGAAAGCTCCCGGCAGCAGCCAGCGCCTGGCTGAGGCCGCTTCTAAATCCGGGAGGGCTCGGGTTCCTTACCTAACGGCTGCACTCGCGCCCTTTCTCCCCCAGCGTCCCCACCCCCCTCCGGGGACGGCGGCCCCGGGAGCCGGGAGGCTGCGCAGCGCGGCGGCCCGGGCGGAACCGCGGGGCAGCAGCGCCCCCTGCAGGTGCGGGGCGCAGGCTCCACACTCTTAAGGTGGAACCCGCCGAGTTCCCAGGCGCAGAAGCTGCTCTGGGCGCGGCTGGATCCCTTCACCCGCAGCAAGTTTAGCTGGCTCCGGGGGCCTGGGACGGGGAGCGGGGGAGAGAGGGAGGGATCCAGAGTCGGAGGGCTTTGCCCTTCCCGGCTGCTATTTCCCGAGCTTTGGGTTCTATATGCAGGACCTCGTCCGTGGATGTCCTGCTTTCGGTCTCCATTGACAATTCCCTTTTGAGAGTCAGAGGAGTTATTCCTCCTCCGAGGAAGAATAAGGACGCTCGGGCGGCCAGACCGGAGCCGCATTTCTGTAGCGGGAAAGCAAACTTTGACTTTTCCTTTATTAAACGCAGGAGCCCAGCAGCGAATCTTAGGTGGTTCAGGATCCGATCTGCAGGAGTGGATCCGATCTGCAGTAGGGGTCAGATCTCCGGGGCGCGCACTCACTCCGCAAAGTCCGGAGCCGAAGCGGGTGCTGCAGGCCGGGGCAGAGCGAGGGGCCGGCCCGCCGGCCCGCCCGCCCGCCCGCAGGGGCGCCTCTCCCCGCGCCGCTCCGGCGCCCCAGCGTCCGCGCACTCCCGCTGCGGTGCTTTATTTGGTGAGACCAGGGAACCGGGCGGGGGGCGGGGGGAGATCCAAGTTTCCCCCCCTTTAACCGAATGGTAGGTGTGTGGCAACTCACCGTCTCTTGGAAATAACGGGCATTAGTGAACTGCAGATTCTTGGGGGGACAGGGGAGGGAATCCTACGATCACAGAGCAAGCTAACTCGCGCACACCCCCGGATTTGGAAGCGCGGGGGAAGGGGGGGGAGCGAGGCGTTCTGCGGGAGCGGGGCGTGCAGTTCACGCTCCGTGGGAACTTCCCACCCCTCCGCCCTCCCTTCCCCTCCCCCCCTACCATGTGCCGGCCGGGCTCCGCCCCTCCAGGCCGACGCTGAGCGGCGCAGAAGGGACGGAGGCCGCCGGGGGTGGGGGGTGGGGGGGCGGGGAGGAGGAAGCCGAGACCACCGGTTAGGCAGCTGCGGGGGGAAAGCTCGCCGGGGCAGGTGCCGCGGGGTCAGACCCGCCCCGGGGGTTGCAAACCGCAAGCGAAAGTCGAGAAGGGCAGGAGCTTTGCCTCTAATCCGTTTTACACTGTGAAAACCGCAGACCTGTCGCCCAGGCGGCCACTTTTTAATTGGGGAGCAAATAGATGAAAAAACCAAAACAAACGCGCGAGCAAGCCGGCTTTCCCGACATCTCCCGTCCCCTCCGGATCCCTCCCCGCCCCCACCTCCACATCGGATCCCTCCCCCCCCCCCCCCCGCTTCTCAGAGGAAAGCTCCATTTCTGGGAAAGAGAGAAACGGATCGGTGCTGGGGGGAGGTTGCTTACTGGGACCGGGGCGCGCCCGAGGCGCACCCCGCGCACGCACGGGGCAGTCTGGACAATCCCTTTCTCTCCCGCTCTTCCCGGGCTTTTGTGTTGTTGTTGGGGGGGCACCGATCTCCCCGAATCCTGTCTCTGTACGGATCCCACTTTAACCTTGTGGCGAGCCCCATCCTGTGCTTTGTCACCCAGGCGCTGGGGCCGCTGTGAGCCGTTGGCTGTTGGGTTTTCCCCGAGCCTGGAGTTCGGGGCTTGGGATGCAAGGCTTGGGGGGTTCCGGAGCTCTGCTGACTTCGGAGAAGATACATTTTGCAGAAGACGTGTCCAATCTCACGGTTATCCCTGGGGGTGGGGGTGGGGATCTAGTTGCTAGGTGCCGGGCGCCTTTACCCCCAGGAAACCCAACCCCGTGTCCTGACGGGTTTGCTCAGGGCTTTGGCGGGGTGAGGGTGGGGACAGGCCCAGAACTGGGAGAAGATCGGAGAGGAGTAAAGGTGGGGGTTATTGGGATCAGGTTTTTAAGTTCCTATGTTAAGGGGTCCTATGTGGGGAAATCATTTTAAAGCCAAATTTGTAGTCATGGAGATTGGGGGAAGAAGGGAGGGAAAAAGAAAGATCTTTATTTTAAAAAGCAGAAACTAGGAACCTTTTCGTTATCAACTTGTGGAGAGAGAAGGAGGGGAAAAAGGACGGAGAAGATTTCACTTTGTTCTTGAATACAGGAGGACTTTCTTTCAAAATCAAAATGGAGCGAGGCGTTGGAACAGTTAGGTCATGTTTTTAAAGCATTGGCCGGGTTGAGTGAAGTTTTTTTCGAAGGTTCTTTCTCACCCAGTCCCTGTTGGAAGCTCAACTGATTTTCATCTGCACTAGACCTGTGCTCAAAATTTCAGAAGAGAAAAATGTGTATAGCACAGGATCTGTCTTCTCTCCAGTTTATTCCTAAGACAAGAACTTTAATAGTAAAGCTTGCTTGCTCCTTCCCATATAACCAGATACACAGCACCTTTCCTTATGCTCAGACATGGAAGAATCAGCCTGTAATGTATAATTTGTCAGTAGAGGCCCCAGCCTTTTTTAAACTCAGGAAATAGTTGAAGACTTACCGTCTTCTTCCCTCGGTGTGCAGTTGGTCAAAGATCTTTGATGAACTAACGAAATGACTATCTTTGCTCTGAATTTCTTCATGATTAAATAGAAAAAGATTCTTGAACTATTTAAACTCTTTCTTTTTTTAATTGTGAAAATACCATACAGAAGGGTTACAATTACATGGGCAAGATAGTGAGTACATTTCTTATCAAGCATTGTAGCCTCCTCCTTTGTTTCCCCTTCCCATCCCCCCCCCCCAAGTTGTAAAGTTCGCCTTCCTTCCTTCCTTCCTTCCTTTTCTTTCTTTCTTCCTTTTTTTTTTTTTTGGTATCAAACTATCTTGAAAATGAGCCTTAATTCTTCCAAGTATTCAGAATGATGGCTTCTCATTGGAAAACATTTTAGCAAAGCTACTTTCTGTGAATTGAAAGCGACTAATCAGGGTCTATGTTCCTTAAAGATAGGCCTAGTTACTTTGCTGTACCCCTGACAAGTGCCAACTCCATGTTTCAAATGGCTAGAGCAACCTCTCCTAGTGGAGGAGAGTTTGTAGAATTAGGAACAGTGCAATGATTTACATGGTTTTGGTCTTTTCATGAAGTTTTAATTAAATCTGATTTTATGAGAAAAACCTAAATCCCTTGAGTGATGTTATAAAATAAGATCTCATTATTATTAAAATTATATATATGCACTCAAGAGATATGTTAGTGAAATTTGATGAATATGGATATAACTATTAAGATTTCTTGTTCCTGTGATTTTTTTTCTCTCAAATGTGAGGCATGCAGGATTCCAGAGACATGTACTTTAATTTGTTCTGATAATAGCAAAAATGTATGCCAAAGGCATTCGATAAACATCATCTTTCCTGTCACATCATGGTCTATACAAAATCCCATCTGAGGAAATATGCAAGCATATTATGTTTGCTTCAGAAGCTTGAAAGTACAATAGAATTTGAAGTACTGAAAATATGATGCCCGGTTGACAATATCTTAGAAGTGGCCGAGGTATCGCTTCTTGAGATGACTTTAATAATGACTGACTTTAATAATAGAAAGGAAGGAAAGATTTTCATGGCAGGCAAGATGTGATGAGTGAACAACAAGGAACAACGAAGCCATTGACAAAGCATACTAACTTAAAGAATTCTATTGAAATTATTACTTTTTTTTTTCTCTCAACTCAGAGGAAGATAGGCAAGTACCTCCGGTGCTCATGAGACGCAGGGTGATAAAAATGTGAGTGACAATTAATGGCCTGTGTCTGTGATGTGCTCATCAGTGGGGAGTGAATATGTCCACTAGACCATTTGGTCCTTTTTGAGGGAGATCCACACTGGAGATGGGTAAAGTTTTCAGTAAACTGAGGCCAAGAGGGAGTAGAAAGAAAGAAAAGGAGACTAAAGTCAAAAGGGAGCACATTCTGAAATTTCAAAAAAAAATGTTTGTTTACAATTGTAGATTTGATTCTTAGTCCATTGTCTCTGCCAGCTATTGAGATGAAATAAATAGAATATCACTTAATAGGCAGAGGTGCTGATACAATTTCCTCTCAAAAGATCTGATTCCTAGCATCCAAAGGAAAGGAATTCAAGTTAGTATTAGAACTTGAATTTGTTCTGCCAGAGTGAAAATTGGTTCCATTAGCCATCGGTCACAGAACTCTTTCAGACCTGGCTAGAGCTGTAGATATGATATGTCCCTTTAGCCGAAACAATAGAGGCTGAAGTAATGTTCCATGTGCTTTGGGAAACCATCCAGGGGATTTTAATATTTTTTTTAAATGAAAGTTTCCTAATTTGATAGTCTTCATAAATCTGGACCAAGTCTAGTTAAGGTCATCAGGGTTGGCAAAACTCTTAAGACATGATTGCTTGAAGGAACTATGATAAGAATAAGTTAAAATACAGAATACTTAATTGTGTGCAGTGTTTCGCAAGGATTCCTTTCTGACCTTCTTTTTCCCTCCTTCACTCACTCATACTTCTTTCTCATTGCAGATTTATAGTCCTCTGGGGGAAACCCTTGGACAAAGTAATATATTTGACAGATATACTATCCAAAAGCTTAAAAGTTAATGTCTGACTAGATAACATAAAAATCTAAACAGTTGGAAAAGAAAGAAAAGAAAATCAACTTTCCTTGGATGAGCAAATATGCCAATAGTTTGAGAAGAAGGAGAAAAATATGTATGTCATCCAAAAGTTCACACTTTATTGAATAGGGGAGCATTTCAAATATATTCAGTTCATAATGTACATGTATACTTGTGCATGTAAACATATTGGTTTTCCTTTAACTAAATAAAACAAGTAGATTGGAAACTCTGACATGTTCTAGCAAAATATTCAATAGCGTTCCTGAAGTAAGAATTTAGAATTTGCAGATGAAAAAAAAACCATATTAGATTCAAAAGAAAGATGTAAATGATGTTAACTTTAATTTGTCACAGAAATTTTGTTTTTTTATTTTTTGGAGCAGCAAATTTGTAAACTTACTATTTTGACATAATTTCTCCTTTTATTTCCCTGTGAACAAATGTTATTGGCTAAGTTAATAATACCAAATACAGTAAACCATAAAATTTCAGAAGTCATGTCTTGGCATGGATGGTAATTCAAGTTTAGAAGTACTTATGGATAATTTGGAAAGCTTTGTTTAGTTAGTTTCCTATTCTGCATTTAGTTTGCTTCTATTAGTTTTTGTTTGTTTGTTTCTGGTTTTGGGGCTTGAACTCTGTGCCTGGGTGCTATCCTTTATTTCCTTTTGCTCAAGGCTAGCGCATTACCACTTGAGCCACAGCTCCATTTCCAGCTTTTTCTGTATAATTGGATAAGAGTTTCATAGAGGGGGCTGTGAAGGTGGTAGAGTGTTTGCCTCGCATCCATGAGGCCCTGGGTTCCATTTCTCAGCGCCACATAAACAGAAAAAGCTGAAAATAGTACTGTGGCTCAAGTGGTAGAGCTTTGAGCTGAAGAGCTGAGGGACAGTGCCCAGGTCCTCAGCTCAAGCCCCAGGACTGAGATATATACGCGCATGCACGTGCACACACACACACACACACACACACACACACACACGTTCTAGAGACTTTAGTAGAAAGCTTCTGTTAGACTGTAGTTCTGTCCCAGTTTTTTCCCTGCTCCATTCAAGGGAGATTGCTCAGCCCTGTGGGAGTCTTGCTCTTCCCAATAAGCCTGGGGTGGGGTGGGGGGAATGCAACAGGAGGGTCTAGGGGTGTTACCTCTGATAGTGTGTCTATGCGAACTTGATATTCTCGGTGGCCAGTGGCTGACATTAGGAGGAAACTTAGGTAACTAGCAAGTTCTGGTGGAAGTACTACCACAGCCAGCTAGAGCAAACTGGCTCTGTGGAGAGGACGTTTCTGCATTAACACAAACTAGGAATGGAATGGCGGACGGTGAGGAGACATTACCCCTCATGTGGATACATTAAGAGGACAGGATCTGACCTTTCTTAAAAATTGTTTATTTATTTATTTATTCTTGTTGCTGGTTCTGGGACTTGAACTCAGAGCCTGGGCACTGTCCCTGAGCTTCTTTATTCAAGGCTGGCATTATCCCGCTTGAGCCACAGATTCAATTTCAGCATTTTGGTGGTTAATTGGATATAATAGTCTCATGGACTTTGCTTCCCAGGCTGGATTTGAACCTCAGCCTCCTCTGAGTAGCTAGGATTACAGGGGTGAGTCATGGGTGCAGGGCTTTGTCTGTCTCTTTTTGAATATGAGGCTTGAACTGAGGGCTTGGGTGCTGTCCTTGAGCTCTTTTGTTCAAGTCTAGAGCTCTACCTCTTTGAGTCACAGCTCCACTTCCAGTTTTTGTTTGGCTAATTAGAGATAAGGGTCCTGCAGGGACTTGTCTGGCCAGGCTGCTGTCTAGCTGGGATCCTCAGATCTCAGCCTCCTGAGTAGCTAGGATTACAGCCGTGAGCCACCTGCACCTGGCTTTTGTCTGACATTTTACTTGAGAATAGCTCTGCTTATCCTTTATTCCTTAGCTTTTTTTGCTCAAGGCTGGTACTGTATTACTCAAATCACAACTTCAGCTTTTTGGCAGCTTTTTAATGGTTAATTAGAGAGGAGAGTCTCATGAACTTTAACTGTTCTGGCTAGCTTTGAACTGGGATCCTCAGATCTCAGCCTCGTGAGTAGGTAGCATCACAAGCGTGAGCCTGGCTTCGCTTTTCTCTTTCTGACTGATGTGAAAGTCTTAGGTGTGGGTCGTCAGAGGGGACACTGGTGGCAAGTGGGCAGGCACTTCATGTGCAAGTTTTCATCTGTGTGTTGCAGGGCATTTAACAAACCTCTCTTCCATAAACGCCAGAGACATTCCCCAGCCACTTTGACAGCTGTAAAAAAAATACCTCTGTATCAGTTAACTTTTATTGAGTAACAAATCATCCAGTACTTAGAGGCTTAAAACAAAATCATTTATTGTTTCTCACGGCTTACCAGGAGAGTCTGATCCAGACTGACTGGGGGCTGCATGGTCTAGAACGGCTTTTCTCAGCCTCAGCTGAGACATGGAGGATGGCTGAGTCTCATCAGAGTTGCTCTCCTGTGAGGACTTCTCTACATGCTGGCTGTAGCTAGAGAAGGTAAGGCTCAGTGCCTGTGCGTTTCTCACGCTTCTGCTTACATTGCCTGTGCAAATGGTCTGTTTGCCAAAGTTAGTGAGCTGGCCAGCTACATAGCAAGGGAGTATCTGGATAGCCAGGGAAGGAATTTGTGACCAGTTGGAGGTCCACTAGCTGATGCCTGTCATACTAGCTACTTAGGAGGCTAGGCTTGGAGAATCAGTGTTCGAAGCCAGTCTGGGCAGAAGAAGCCTGCAAGACTCCATATCCAATGAACTAAGTAAATACCAGAAAACTGGAGCTCTGGGTTCTGATTTCAAGCTCTGGGACTGGTGTGCCCCTTTCCCCCACCTCCACTCAATTCCCTCCCTCGGCATTTGCGACCATATTTTGCAGTTTGTAATCTATGCTCTGTCTACACAATATGTATGTTTTCCTCACAAGTGAAATATGTCTATCTAACTGGACACTGATGTTTCATGCCTGTAATCTAGTTACTTAGGAGGCTGAGATCTGAGGGTCACAGTTCAAAGCCAGCCAGGGCAGAAAAGTCCATGAGGCTCTTATCTTCAATAAACAGGTTCAAAAGCCAGCTGTGGGAAGTGGCGCTGTGGCTCAAGTGATAGAGTGCTCGCCTTGAGCTGAAGAGCGCAAGGACAGCGCCCAAGCCCAGAGTTCAAGCCCCATGACTGACCAAAAAAAAAAAAAAAAAAAGAATCCAAAAGCCAGCTGTGGAGCTGTGGCTCAAGGGATACAGTGCTGTCCATGAGTACTGAGAGCTCAGGAACAGTGCCCAGTCCTGAGTTCAAGTCCCAGGACTGGAAACGGAAAAGAAAGAAAGAAAGGAAGGAAGGAAGGAAGGAAGGAAGGAAGGAAGGAAGGAAAGAAAGGAAGGAAGGAAGGTAATGTGCACATTCTAAGACCTCCAAAGCTTACTTGCTGATTATTGTATCAGATTGATACTCCTCCCCCATCTCTCTCTCACTCTTTTAGCTCTTTTTCCATCTTTTCTTTTTCTTTTTGAGTCTCACTCTGTAGCTTAAGCTGGTTTTGAACTTATGATCCTCTTGCCTCTTCCTCCTAACTGCTTAGATTATAGGCATCTTGCATGTAATATAGATTTTCCTGTCCTTGTGTGCATATGTGTGTGTGTGTGTGTGTGTGTGTGTGTGTGTGTATGTGTGTACGTATTGGTTTTGGGGCTTAAACTCAGGTACTGTCCCTGGATTTTTTTGCCCAAGCCTGGTGCTCTTGTATTGCTTCTGCTTCAGCTTCCAAATTGAACTTCTTCTTCCTTTTTAATGGGCTCCCTCTGAACTCTGCTTGCTAATTGGTTTTTTTCCTTTAGCCTTACTCTCTCCTAATGCTTTATTGCTTCAACTAGGGCTACCCCACTGGTTCTTTTAACATTCCATTCGGAAATGACTGTGGCTCAATGCAAATTTCTAGCAGTATCTTTTCTACCTTCCATGTTTCCTTAGGTGGCCAACTGGTTCCTTGCTACATAACACAAACCACCATTTTCACTGCTTGTTATTATTTATTTATTTAGTGCCAGTCTTGGGACTTGAATTTAGGTCCTGGGAACTATACCTGAGCTTGTTTTGCTCAAAGCTACCACTCTACTACTTGAGTCCCAGTTCTACTTCTGGCTTTTTTCTTTTTTGTTGTTGTTGTTAATTGGAGATAAGAGTCTCATGGACTTTCCTGCCTGGGCTGGCTTTGAACCCTGATCCTCAGATCTCAGCCTCTTAATGCCTAGGATTACAGGTGTGAGTCACCAGCACCTCGCTCTTTTTTTTTTTTTTTTTTCTTTTGAGATAGGGTCTCCTTATGTTGCTCAGGTTGGCATAAAATTTGGGATCTTCCTGCTTCTAGCTTCCTGACTGCTGGGATTACAGGCATATATCATCATTCCCAGCAACTAATGATTGATGGTTCTTTACTTTTTTTAGCCTTTGTGAATGGTTTCCTTGCTCCTTTCCCACCCCCTATGAAATCCCCTAACCAAAGCCACATATTTTAGCTATTGCTCTGGTGTTGAATAATAGAAGATTAATCACCTAACCAGTCTGCCAGAAGCTCTGGAGTAGGCAGAGGAGTTGAAGAAATCTGAGAGGCCAGGAACCACTCAGACTCTCTACAGGGAGAGCTCACAGACAGCTCTTTGGGAAGCTGCTACCTCTGTAGATGTGCATTTCCACGCTTCATGGTGGGCCTGGGTCTGCTGGTGGCTTAGGCTGATGATGGCCGGGAAGATGATCTGGATGTAGAACAAGAGAATGCTGTCCTATTGAAGTTGCGGAGCACTTCTGAGACAGCTCACACCGCTACTCACCGCGGCAGTATAATGCTGCTGCCTTGCTTCTGCCTTCCACATTCCCTTCATGGTCCTCTTTTGGCCAGTTCTAATTTGGAGTACACAGAAAAGGATGCTGGGAGCAGTGGCTAACCATGGCTGACAACAATCTAGTCCAACTCCCAGCCCGCACATCTTCCCACACCTCCTGAGAAAGTGGCATCACTTTCTTGGAGATCTGTTACAAGAGACATAGAAATACAGAAATCTGAGTAGACTAGATTTCTTTTTTCCTTCTTGGTGGTTGTGGGGCTTGAACACAAGGCCTGAGAGCTGTCCCTGAGCTTTTTGTGCTCAAGGCTAGCACGTTACCACTTTGAGCCACAGCACTACTTCTGGTTTTTGAGTGGTTTTGGACTTTTCTGCCTGGGCTGGCTTCAACCTGTGATCCTCAGATCTCAGCCTCCTGAGTAGCTAGGATTATAGGCGTAAGCCACCAACGCACAGCAGAAGACTAGATTTCTAGTAGGTGTGTGTGTGTGTGTATGTGTGTGTGTGCATGTGCACAGTGGGATGGAGAGAGGGAATGGAAACTGGAAAATAGGATTCAGTTTCAGTGCTAAGAATCATATACACTTGTGGTTTCCAGCCTATGATTTCAGATTTTCTTCTAGCACCATTCCTGTCTGTCTTATATTCCTGTCACTCCATTAAACCTGATCTAATGGAGGATAGGCATGGCCTCTTGGCTGTTCAATGCAACGAGCATTTCTTGGCTTTTATCTCCCTTGATTTTGGAGGAAGAGGAATGTGAGCTGAGCAGTTCTTCCTTTCCAGTCTTTCTTTTCTGATTTGGATGACGGGTTCTTCCTTCAGAATTCCTTTGTTGCATCCATTTTTTAAATACCTGTACTAGGAGGCTGGCTTCTAGTCCCTGGAGCCCAGGAGCAGGCTTGCAGCAGCTCACAGGAAGCATTTGGGTGTGTGTCTTGACAACTCCATGCTCTGCGATGACAAGTTGGTAGCTTGAATTGGTGGGAGTGTTTACACCACAGACTCCAGCGTATGCTACAAACCTGGCCCTCTTTCGCAGGAGAGAGGAAAGCTAAACACTTAAGCGATCACTGCTGCTATTCCTGCTCTTCACGCCCTCCCTGGATTATCTACAGTTAAGAGTCTCGACATCTTCTCTGTATTGGTGACTAGCACATCTTTCCTTTCCAGTGAAGAGCTGTCTTCAGGCCCAGTTTTTCAAATCCCTTCTGGCTTTCCTTGGCTGTTCCACAGCATATCATATTTCCTCTTAAAATTGCTCTTTCTTTCCTTTTACAGTTCTGTCTCAGCGATGGTACCTTCATTCTTCCTCTCGCTCTTATCTCCTTACTCCTCATTCAAACCACCTTCAAATACGCATGGCCACTACTCAAATCCATCCATCCTTCCTTCCTTCCTTGTGCTGGGGATAGAACTCAGGACATTGACACATGTTAAATAAGTGGTCTTTAATCAAGTGCTCGTTTTTGTGAGATAGGCTCTTACTATACAATAAAGGCTGGCCTCAAATTCCTCCTCCCATTTTCACCTTTTGAGTACTGGGATTACAGTCCTGCACTACCACACCTGGAAGTTTTGCACTGAATCTTTCTGAAATCCCTGTGTTCTTCTTCATACTTCTTTTTTTTTTTCAAACACATTTTCTTCTTTCTTTATCATTTAAATTAAAGGTGATGTACAGAGGAGTTACAGTTACATAGGTCAAATAAAGAGTACATTTCTTTATGGACAATACCGTCCCTTCTTCTTCATACTTCTTGCAACAGGCCTGGGTCTGAATTTCTCTTCTGGATTATGGCACCAACTTGCTAAATGGCTTCCTGCCAATCTGCGCTCTATGCTACATCCAGAAGGTTCTTCCAGAGGCACAAATATGATCGTGTCACTCCTTGTTTGAAATCCTGGGATGGCTCAATACTATTCTTAGTACCAAAGTACAATTTTAATTCCTTTAGCACACAAGCTCTTTACAGTAGGATGCTGTAGGCTTTTCAGCCTCATTGTCATCTTGTTCTGGACATCTGCTGCCTCACATTCTTCCCTCCATGTTCTTTTATCTCTGGGGTTTTTACTGTTGTTTATTCAAAATGCTCTGGGGCTGGAGTGGAGCTCAGTGGTAGAGCACTTGCCTAGCATATGCCCAAGGTCCTGGCTGCCTTCAGCACAGCCCAAATGAAACAAAACTAAGCAAATAAAACTAAAACAAAATATGCAAAATATTCTGCGTACCTACTTCTGCCTTCTCTATTCATATTGCTCATCCTTTAGCTTAGAAATCACTTCTATAAGGCACAGTGGCTCATGCATATAATACCAGGTACTTAGAAGAATTAAAGGCTAAGGCTAGCTGAGGAAAAATGTTATCAAAGCCCCATCTCAGCAAACAGTCTGGGTGTGGTGGTTCATGTCTGTAATCACAACTACAAAGAAATTACAAGTGTGAAGATTGTGGTTTAAGACTTGTCCCCTGGCAAAAATGCCAGAAATAACCACTTGAAAAATACTAAAAGCAAAAAATGGTTGGGGGTATGGCTCAAGTAGAAGAGTACCATCCTAGGAAGCAGAAATCACTGAATTCAAATCCCAGTAATGCCAAAAAATAAACAATAAAGCTAGGTTCCTGTGGCTCACCATTATAGTCTTAGCTACTCAGGAAGGCTGAGATTGGACGATCATGGTTTGAAGTCAGCATGGGCAGACAACTCTAAGAGATTCTTACTTCCAATTACCCAGCAAAAACTGAAACTGGAGGTGTGGCTCAAGTGGTAGAGTGCCAGCCTTGAGCCAAAACTGAAGCCCTGGCACAAACAAACAAAAAAGTCTCTTTAGCCAGGTACCAGTGGCTCATGTCTGCTACCCTAGCTACTCAGAAGGTTGAGATATGAGGATCGAAGTTCGCAGCCAGCCTGGGCAGGAAAGTACATGAGACTCTTATTTCCAATTAATCACAGAAGAAGCCAGAAGTAGTGCTGTGGCTCAAGTGATAGAGTGTTAGCCTTGAGCAAAAGGAGCTCAGGGACAGTCCCCAGGCCCAGAGTTCAAACCCTAGGACCGGCCAAAAAAAAAAAAAGTCTCCTTTATGTGCTTATGTGTTCACCAAATCATTTCATTTTCTTCCTGGGACACAGAAAATATACACTACCTATTGGTCTTGGGCAGGGCCCTGTTGGCTAATCATAGAGATCAGAACATAATTGAAAGTGGTGAGTGTGATTTGTAGGCCCGAGTTCTTACATAGCTGATGTCTCTTTCCCACCATTCTGCCCCAGTCCTGCCCATAGTTCACTCACTTGGCTTCTGTGGCTGTGGAGCTGTTACTCCCTGTTTCCCCAACAGGGTCTCAAAGCGTGGGTTCCTGAAATACCTTTACAGGATAGCACCAAGCAGTCTGCCAGTGTCAAATAAAACTGAATATTTATTGTGTTAACTCACTGACCTCCAGGTCTTGTTTGTTTTGCCAGCTAGCAGTGTAAATGTCCTGATTGCTCCAGCGTGGGAATGCATCCTATGTTCCCTGCATGCTTGTTTGGATGCCTCTCTATCAGTCTGCAGCATCCTCGTCCTGGTGTCAAACCACCCCTAGATGACACAAGGGCCTGTTGGCTTCCTTCTGTGTGCCCGTTGTAAAGTCTTTGAGGGCAGGGGGGGCTCCTTATCCACTGTCACTATTATAGTGTTCATTTAAGTGTCCCCCAGAGGCTCATAGTTTGAATGCTTGGTGCCTGGATAGTGACACTATTTTCAGAGGTTATGAAAAACTGGGCTTTAAACTTGTTGGGTTGGCACTGTACTACTTGAGTCATGCCTTCAATCTTGCTTTTCCCATTTTTTATTTTTGTCAGTTGTGGGGGTTGAACTCTGGGCCAGGGGGCTGTCCCTCAGCTCTTCAACTCAAGGTGAACACTTAACTGCTTGAGCCACAGCGCTACTTCTGGTTTTCCAGTGGTTAACTGGAGATAAGAGTCTCACCAACTTTCCTGCCTGGGCTGGCTTTGAACTGGGATCCTCAGATCTCAGCCTCCTGAGTAGCTAGGATTACAGGCATGAGCCACCGGTGCCCAGCTGCTGCTGCTGCTGCTTCTTTTTCTTCTTCTTCTTCTTCTTCTTCTTCTTCTTCTTCTTCTTCTTCTTCTTCTTCTTCTTCTTCTTCTTCTTCTTCTTCTCCTCCTCCT
>NW_012267240.1:11128358-11153325 GCF_000151885.1 Dipodomys ordii
CTCCTCCTCCTCCTCCTCCTTCTTCTTGTTATTTTGGAGATGGAATCTCATAGATGTCTGGGCTAGGCTCAACATGGGGTCCTTCAGATCTCAGCCTCTTGAGTAGCTAGGGATTATAGGTGTGAGCCACCAGCATCTGAATAGGTTGTGAAAACTTGGAGAAAAGTGGGAGTACCTAGTATCCTCCCCCTCCCCCTCCCCTTTCCTCTTCTTCTCTTCCTTTCTCTGTTTCCTGGTTGCCATGAGTTGAGCGGCTCTGCTCAGTCTGTACTTATTTACAGATGTTTTGCCTCACCATGAGGAAAGAGGCCATGGACCGAACTCTCTGTAACTGGGAGCCAAAATAAACTTTTTCCTTTCTTACGTTGTTTTGTACAGTCCATAGCAATGAGAAAAGTAGCACAGTTGCCTCACATAGCACACTGCGTTGTCATCACTGTTTACCAGCCTATTGCATCGATGCAAGCATGACTTCTATCTTGTTTATTTATTTGCTTATTTTTGTGGTAGTATAGCCTTGTGTGTTCTAGGCTCATGTTGTAACCATCAAACTACACCCTCCAGCCTTTATGCTTTCAGTTAATCAATTGAAGCCTCATGTTTTCACGAAGTCCTGAATTTCTCTTTTGAAACTTGTTCATTTCCCCCTCATTTTCCAATAATACTCAATCCAGCAGAACATATCCTAGAAAAAGGTACAGAATCTCTTGGTGCTTGTGGTTCATGCCTGTAATCCTAGCTACTTGGGAGGTTGAGATCTGAAGATTAAGATTCAAAGCTAGCCTAGGCGGGAAAGTCTATGAGACTCTTATTTCTAATTAACCACCAGAAAACCGGAAGTGGAACTGTGGCTCAAAGTGGTAGAGTGCTACTCTTTTTTTTGGGGGGGAGTCTGGTTGTGGGGTCTGAACTCTGGGCCTGGGCGCTGTCCCTCAGCTCTTCAGCTCAAGGCTAGCGCTCTACCACTTGAGCCACAGCGCCACTTCTGGCTTTTTTCTTTTTGCTTATGTGATGCTGAGGAACTGAACCCAGGGCCTCATGCATGCAAGGCAAGCGCTCTACCAATGAGTCACCTTCCTAGCCCCTAGAGTGCTACTCTTGAGCAAAAAACAGCTTAGGAACAGTGCCCGGGTCCTGAGTTCAAGCCCTACAAACACCACTACCACCACCACCACCACCACCACCACCACCAAAAACAAAAAAGCAGCAGGATCTACTCATTTCTTCTATGGGTCTGGTTTGGGGGGGCTAAAGTTCCTCATATCCTCTCCTGGGGCATCACCACAGCACCAGCCTAGGCCTGGCCTCATAGTGAGAAAGATGCCCCTGCTCCCCCAGATCTCTGACAGATGTCCATATGCGGGCCCCCAAAGAATAGCTTGCCATTCATGTGCACTCATTGTTCCCAAGACCCGACCAGTGGGACAAGGTAGCTGGGTGCAGAGAGCTTTACCATCTCCAATTTCACACTCTATAAGACACACTCCTCCTCAGTGGCCTTCTGGGCCTTGGGTCACCTGTGCAACATTCTTCTCTGTCTCCTGGTGAGTCCCCTTCCCCCCTTTGGAGCCTTTGATGTCCCTGTTCTCTCCAGTTCTCTGTTCCTCAGAGTGGTTGCAAGGACACGGATTCTCAAAGAGAAGAGGCGGGGGTTTGATTGCTTCTTCATGGACACTTCTATTATCACTCTATGACCAGCTCTGCATGTCAGCTTGGGGGCGGGGGAGGGGGAGAGGAGGGAGAGGCAGAAGGGGACAGACAGGTCAGACAAGATCTTCTTCCCTTTTGTCCCTGAGCCTTAGGTGCTTGTTCCTTATGTATTTACATGACTAAGAATGACCATGCATTGATTTTTTTTTTTTTCTGCAGCAAAAAAAGCAGCAATGACTTTTCTCTGTTCAGGGAATCCAGCAGCTTCTGGAAGAGCCACAGCACTTTGGGGGCTCCTGATTGGATCCTCAGCACCACAACAGAAAATTTTGTAACTTCCACTTGCTCTTCAGTGAACATTAAGAAAGTATATAATTGGAGTTATTTAAAAAGGACTGATTTGGGGCTGAGGCAAGAGTTGGAAAGTTCGATGCCAGGCTGGACTAACAGTGAAACCATACTGAAAAAAAAAAGGAAAAAGAATGAGCTGGGCACTGGTGTGGCTTACATCCGTAAGCTACACCTAGCTACTCAAGAGCCTGAGATCTGAGGGTTGTGGTTCAAATCCAGCCCAGGCAGGAAAGTCCGTGAAACTCTTACCTCCAATTAATCACTAGAAAACCAGAAGAGGTGTTGTAGTTCCAAGTGGTAGAGTGCTAGCCTTGAGTGAAAAAGCTCAGGGACAGCCCTCAGGCCTTGAATTCAAGCCCCACAACTGAAAAATAAAAGGATGATTTGAAATTCAAACACAAGTGATTATGCTTTTCCTCCTGCTACCATTAAAATTTCACCCCGGTCCTTTCCTTTCTTTTCACTGCTGTCTGAAGATTGTGAAGAATGCATAGACAACTACCCACTAACTTCAGTGCACTGCTTTGATTTGGCCAAGGGCCCTGCTTTTCACCTATTTTGCTTCTGTATTATTAATACAAATATACACATCAAAAAGACTGGTGACATCTTTGTTTTTTTGGGTCCGGTCGTGGGGCTTGAACTCTGGGCCTGGGCGCTTGTCCCTCAGCTCTTCAGCTCAAGGCGAGCACTCTACCACTTGAGCCACAGCACCACTTCCTGTTTTCTAGTGGTTTATTGGAGATAAGAGTCTTATGGACTTTCCTGCCAGGGCTGGCTTTTGAACCGAGATCCTCAGATCTCAGCCTCCTGAGTAGATAGGATTACAGGCGTGAGCCACTGGAGCCTGGCTCCAGAAAGGATTTTTCAGACTATAGGAACTTCTTAGAAGTCAGACATAGTGCTGTCTGCCTGCAATCTCAGCTACTTGGTAGGTAGAGCTAGGAGTTTGAGGTCTTCTTTGGGAGAGTTATTGAGACTGTGACAAAAGCAAAACAAACCAGGAAAGGGTTGGGGGCATGGTCCAAGTGGTAGAATGCTTGTCTAGCAAACTTAAGACTTTGAGAATCATGAGGAATGATTGGTGAAAAATAACTAATGGTGAAAAATAACCAAAACCCTTTATACTTTTTCTTTTTTTCAGATAGGGCTTAGAATTTATGCTGGCTGGTGTGGACTGTGATTCTTCTATTTATGCTTCTGGTGTAGCTGAAATGATGTGCTTGCCATTATAGCATTGTACCTGCCATTGTGTGTGTGTGTGTATGTGTGCATGCATGCGTGTGTGTGTGTGTGTGTGTGTGTATGTGTGTGTGCACGTGCGCATGCTCGCAGGCCCTGGGGCTTAATTTCAGGGCTTGGATGCTGTTCCTGAGCTTTTTTTTGCTCAAGGAAAAGTGCTCTACCATATGAGTCACAGCTCCATTTCCAACTTTTTTTGGTAGCTAATTGGAGATAAGCTCACTGACTTTCTTGCCCGGGCTGGCTTTGAACCACGATCTTCAGATCTCAGCCTAGGATCACAGGCATGAACCATTAGCACCCGGCTCATCTTTTCCTCTTAGGTGGAAAATCTTGGGATGGAACAATACTAACAGGTTTCTTTATTTTCTTTATCCTGCAATATACATGAACTAGTTTGTGAACATTCTTAGGTGATGACATCTGTTTGGGGAAGAGGTCTGCTAAGTGAGGGAGGGGGCAGATATGTTGGAGGCATCAGCGCAGGGAAGATGGTCTAGACCAGTCCTTTCAAAGAATGGGTAAGCAAAGTTGGGAAGCTGTGTAACAGAATGATCTTGCAGTGTTAGGTCTCTGTTTGGGATACAAGGTCATCAAGTTCATGGGGCAGCAATCAGTGAGGTCATGTGACTTCCTGAAACCAGAGCATGGCTCGTGGGAGTAGTCTTGATCCACAGGGATCTAACCAGGGCTGGGGGTTTCCAGACAAATGAAAAGAAGAAAGAGTGGGTATTTGCTAAGGATGAGTGCTGGACCACAAAATGGGACAGGAAGAAGTAGGAACTTGGGAGGGTTATGATAGAGAGTGAATGAATGATCAGGCTAATGCTAAAATGATCCCCATGAGATAAAAACAAAACAAAACAAAAAAATCAGGGAAACTAGAGCTAGTAAGCATAAAGGGTAAGAACAAAAGGGATGAATGCTTTGAAAACAAGATTTTGGAGTTAAGAAAAGCTGCCCAGGATAAGTGAGAATGATTAAAAATTAATCAAAAGCAGGACACTGGTGGCTCATGCCTGCAATCCTAGCTAGTTAGGAGGCTGTGAGCTGAAAAATCATGGTGTGGTTCAAAACCAGCCTGGTCAGGAAAGTCCATGTGACTCTTATCTCCAGTTACCACCACAAAAGCTGGAAATGGAACTGTGGCTCAAAATGGTAAAGCACTAGTAAAACACAAAAGCTCAGGAATAGCAACCAGGCCCTGAGTTCAAGCCCCAGGTCTGGCATATGCATACAGAACAATTTGACAGAGACAGGGTATTGTTTGTTCTCTAGAATCCTTGAAGTTTCTGAAGTGAGGGCTCAGGTATTTTCCTATCCCTGGGATTGTATCTGAGTCATTTGAGTTGAAGAATAAAGTCTGGGCAAGAAGATTGGCTGGTACTAGGTGAATGATTTCTGGGACTGGGGTACTTTCTGTCTCTGAGCTCTTACGTTCAAGGCTAGTACTCTACTTTGAGCCATAGCGCCACTTCTGGTTTTCTAGAGAGGGGAGTCTCAGGGACTTTCCTGCCCAGGCTGGCTTTAAACCATGATCCTCAGATCTCACCCTCCTGAGTAGCTAGGTTCAGGCATGAGCCACCAGCACCTGGCTCATTTCTTTCTTTCTTTCTTTCTTTTTTTTTTTTTTTTTTTTTTTTTTTTTCTTTCTTTCTTTTTTTTTTTTTTTGGTCGTGGGGCTTGAACTCTGGGCCTGGGCGCTGTCCCTCAGCTCTTCAGCTCAAGGTGAGCGCTCTACCACTTGAGCTACAGCGCCACTTCCGGTTTTCTGGTGGTTTACTGGAGATAGGAGTCTCACGGTCTCTCCTGCCCAGGCTGGCTTTGAACCGCGATCCTCAGATCTCAACCTCCTGAGTAGCTGGGATTACAGGCGTGAGCACCAGCGCCCGGCTTGGCTCATTTATTTCTTTTGCTGCTCCCATACCACCTGCTGGCTCTTTAAGCCTGTTCCTTTCTTCTAATTTATTTATTTTTGGTGCCAGTCCTGGGGCTTGAACTCAGGGCCTGAGCACTGTCCCTGAGATTTTTTGCTAAAGGTTAGTGCTTTGCCACTTGAACCATAGGTCCATTTCCAGCTTTTTGGTGGTTAAGTGTAAGTAAGCCTCTCATGGATTTTCCTGCCTCTGGTGACTTTGAACCTTGATCCTTAGATTTCAGCCTCCTGAGTAGCTAGGATTATAAGTATGGTGAATGGGTTCTATGACTTCAAGCTTCCCTGATAGTTTCTTTATCAGAATCTTGAGTGGTGAACTTGCATTCCATTTGCCCCTCCATTTATATAGTCTTGGGGAGAGAGACAAGTCTTTTTCCATTGTAAGTAAGTTCTTCCATGACAGAGACAGGAATAAGACTTCAAGTATTTGAGAAAATGCGTGACAAGTGAAGAGAGGAAGAGTAGGAAAATGTAGCCATACTATTGAATGTACATATGTGAAAATAGAACTCGGAAAGCTGAGGGGAAGGGCGGGGTTGGCAGACACAGGGGAGAATGATGAAAAGGGCAAGCCGTGTTGTACTTACAATAGGACATGTTGGATTGCAACCCCTTTGTACAACTTCTTAAAGATAATTAAAAGAAACAAGAATAGGGCTGAGAAGGTGGCTCAGTGGTAGAGCGCTTGCCTTGCATGTCTGAGGCCCTGGGTTCGATTCCTCAGCACCACATCAGCAAAAAGAAAAAAACCTGAAGTGGCGCTGTGGCTCAAGTGGTAGAGCACTAGCCTTGAGCTGAAGAGCTGAGGGACAGTGTCAAGGCCCAGAGTTCAGGCCCCACGATCGGACCCCCCCCCAAAAAAAAAAGAAACAGGAATGAAAGTATTCTGTCCAAGCCAGGTATCAGTGGCTCATGCTGATAATCCTAGAAATTCAGGAGGCTGAGATCTGAGGATAAAGGTTCAAAGCCAGGCCAGGGAGGAAAGCCCACGAAACTCTTATCTCCAATTAACTACTAAAAAGCTGAAAATGGTAGTGTGGCTCAAAATGGTAGAGCACTAGCCTTGAGCACAAAAGCTCAGGGTCAGCATCCAGGCTCTGAGCTCATGACCAAGGGCATACACACACACACACACACACACACACACACACACACACACACACACACACACACATACACAGATCAAATTGGAGAAAGCAACACCAAGATACTATAGTGTTATCTCATCAGGCAAATTACTTCCTATTTCATAACAGCTGTTGATGTTTCAGCAAGTCAGTTCAGCTGCTTTTCAATATAATAATAATAAAAAAAAAGGTCTGGGTAACCTTTTTCTTCCCTTAAATAACTTCAAAAATCATTGGACATAAAACCTTCCAACTGTATATATATTCATATCCCTCTGAGGAATACAATTGTTTGTTAGTTTGAGACAAAACTTAGTATTGTGTGTGTGTGTGTGTGTGTGTGTGTGTGTGTTTTGAGTTCACGCATGCTCAGTGTGTTGCTCTTCATCTGTGGAAGAAAATTGATCTGAGACTTTTATACCATATGTAAAAGATGCTGGTTTCTTACTTTATTTACCGTGCCATAGAACTTACAAAAAAAGCACATGGAATTTATATTGAAGCCTTTACATCGACGTGAAAACTTTACACCTGTCAGGCAATATGAAAACAGAGATCCTGCTATGACATTGCAGAAGTCATACAGAACACTGAACAATGGTGACATCCTCGCTGCCCCCAAAGGATCTGTTTCTGCTCAGCATCAAAGGAGTCCAAGTGTTCTGGCAGTACTCCATTGGGAAAAAGCTTTTTGGGAGATTCCAAAAAGGATTTTCCTAACACATTCTGCTCAGGGCCCTAACAGGCTGTTGGTTGCTAGTGGGGTTTAAAAATAACTTTCATGGCAGTTTCATTCAGAATATCAAAGGTGCTTGGGTGTCTTCTGGTTTAGATGAGAAGGGACTTCCAGAGGTTCATGTGGTAAAGCCATGGCTCCCAACTGTGGATCCAGTCATTGGGAGGTGACTGGATCATGAGGGCTCTGACTTAATCAGTGCATCAATCAATGATGGTCATAATTGATCAGGCATTATGGGGAAGGGATAGAAAGTAAGAGTTTGTCAATGGGATACGCCTTTGAAGGGTTTATCATATTCCCCAGTCTCTTCTCTCTTTCTCCCTCTCCCTCTCCCTCCTTCCCTCCCTCCTTCCTTTCCTCCTTCCCTCCCCCTTCCCTCCTATGAGGTGAGCAGCTCTGCTAATTCCCTCTTCCTCATCACAGATCTGCCATAATGGGGCTAAGCAACCATGGACCTTTCCTTTCCTGAACTCTGGGCCTGGGCGCTGTCCCTCAGCTCTTCAGCTCAAGGCTAGCGCTCTACCACTTGAACCGCAGCGCCACTTCCTGCTTTTTTCTTTTTGCTTATGGGGTGCTGAGGAATCGAACCCAGGACGTCATGCATGCAAGGCAAGTGCTCTACCACTGAGCCACCTTCCCAGCCCCCTGGGTTGGTTTGGAACTATGATCCTCCGATCTTGGCCTCCTGAGTAGCTCAGATTACAGGTGTGAGCTACTGGCACCAGACTTCCTCCTTTTAAATAGTTTCTCTTGACTTTTTTTTTTTTTCTTTTGATGCCAGTCCTGGGGCTTGGGTGTTATCCCTGAGATTTTTTGTTCAAGGCTAGGACTTTACCATTTGAGCCATAGCTCTATTTCTGGCATTTTTGATGATTAATTGGAGACAAGTCTCAGCAATTTTCTTCCCAGGCTGGCTTTGAACTGTGATCCTCATATTTCAGCCTCCTCAGTAGTTAGGATTACAGATATGAGCCACTGGCTTCTGGCTTTTTTTCTTTTTCTTTTCTTGTGCGAGGGCTTGAAATCAGAGCCTGGGCACTGCCTCTTAGCTTTTTTTGCTTAAGGCTGGTGCTCTTCTACTTGAATCACAGTTTTATTTCTGGCTCTTTGCTGGTTAATTGAAAGGTCTGTGAATTTATCTAGCTTTGGGTGAGCCTCAGATCTCAGCCTCCTGAGTAGTAGTAGGCCCAAGTCACTAGCACCCAGTTTAGAAATCCCTTTGTTGTAAAGGGACAATATGTTCATCATTATAGGCCTTTTATTTTCAAATTGCTGTTTCTTTTATTTGTTCGAATAAATTCTTAGAACAATTAAAAAATAAAAAAAGAACATCATTAAAAAGAGAAAAAATTCTGGGATATAATTTCTTCCTTCTCTCCAACTTCCTTCTTCTCTTCAATTTGAGACAGTACTAAGGTTTGAATTTAGGAGCGTTGTACTTGCTCTGCAGGTTTTCTACCACTTGAGCTACTTCCCTAGTCCTTTTCAGGTTTTTTTTTCATTATTTAGAGAATACTTTATTAGTTTCTGTAATCAAACCCACATAGATAAAACCTTACATATTTAATAAAGTGCGTTTACCCCTGTACAAATGGAAAAAAATTAAGTTGAACATTTCTAGACCAATATGGCTATTAATTTCTGTACAATGCCAACTCAACATGGTAAACTGGGATACTTTTTCCAAAGTTGACAGCACAGCTAAAGTTTCCAAAAATTCAAATTATATATATGTATATATATATATTTATATTTATATAAAAAGACCAATAATAGCAGTGTGTTATGCATCAATAGCAGCAACAGCTTTTCCAGGTTCTGCAGTCATCTGAACAAAATTAGACATCCAGCACATCTATTAATAAAAAGAAAGAGAAAAGATAAAAAACGAAAACCCAGAAAAATGTAAAGTTCTGTTACTGTTGTGTTACCTGGCACCATTTTTTTTTTAATTAACTTCTCAATCATCATCTGGAAAGAAAACATTCTTGAGTAACATCATTAAAAACAGCTCTGATAAAGCACGGTCACTACTATGTATCATAAAGCAGGTACAAGGTATTTATATTCACAGAGGGATGATACAGTACTGTCCTACGTCTATACTAGAGGATACAATTAAAAAGGCATTATTGAGACTTGATTCTACTTTTCCAGCAGAGGGCCAAAGGATGGTATGACACAGCTCTGTGAAGAAATGCACTTTCTTAGATAGGAGTTCCTTCTATCAGTGGGACAGTTCCAAGTACTCAGTCTCTTAGTGAACATCAGCTACAAACGGTTTGAAAATGGAGGTGCGGGAGCAGGAAGGGGAAAAAAACCCCAACAACAAAACAAAAACCACACCCCACAACCACTGGACTCATACCAAGATGGCTGAGTGAATGCAAGCAAGACTCAACCTGTCTGTTGTATGTTTGAATGGCAAGAACCTCACAGAGCCAGATGACAGAGTAGCCAGGCCCTGCACATTTGGATGCTGTCATTAATAGTTCCCTAGTCTTTTTTAGTTTTGTTTTTTTTTAAACAGTTACTCTTGTATTATATTTGCCCAGGCAGGCCTTAGGTCAGCTATGGACCTGGGATTACAGGCTTGTAGATCACCATATCTGACTCATTTGTAGAGATCAGGGTCTCCTATCTTTTTGTTCTATTTGACCTCCAACTGCCATCCTCCCCATCTCTGCCTCCAGAGATGGTGGGATAACAGTTGTGAAAAATACCCCGCCCAGCTAATGTTCCTGGTTTTCAAAAGGAGATCAAAAGGGAACTGGGAATCAAGCTCACTAGGGCAGAGCCTGCTTTGCATGTGAGAGACCTGGTGGTTGACTCTTAACACCACAAAACAAACAAAACAAGAAACAAGTAAGGGTCAAAAAAAAGTTTCACTGGAAATACCCTATGGGGAGGGGGGAAACCCCACAGCCTTCCTCTGCCAAATGAAACTTAAACAATGTCAAAACACAGTGAAACCAAGTTCATGCTTTCTTCTCTGTCTTGCATAATTAGCAAAGCGGGTCTTTCAAACAGAATTAACCTAAGAAGAATGGACAGTTTAGGAAAAAGATAGACATGTCTTTTCCAGATTTTATATAAGTCTGTCTATCTCTATATTTTATATAAATCTAGTAATTTAGCAGCACTGGGATTTGAACTCAGGGCCTATGTACTTGTCATCTGTCACTGTCACCACTAAGCCACACCTCTAGTTCTTTTTTGTGCTGGTTATTATTACTATTACTCTTATTGTTATTATTACTACTCTTATTATTGTTCTGGCATTGGGGCTTGAACTCAGGGCCTATACATTTGCTAACAGTCTTATCACTGAGCTACATCTCTGGCTCTTTTTTGTGCTGTTTATGTTATTTTATTATTTTATGCTGGTTCAGTGGTTTGAATTGAGGGCCTGGGCACTGTTCCTGAGCTTTTTTGCTCAAGGCTCGCCCTCTACCATTTGAGTCAAAACTCTACTTCTGGCTTTTTGGTGGTTAATTGGAGATAAGAATCTCACAGACTTTATCCTGCACAGGCTGGCTTTGAATTTAGATCCTAAGATCTTAGTTTCCTGAATAGCTAGGATTATAGGTATGAACCACCAGTACCTGGCTTGTGCTGTTTATTTCTGACCTAGGGTCTTACATTCTGCCATGGGCTCTGCCAAGATCCGCTTATTTTAGGCTTCTACTTGTAGCCAGGATGACAGGCATAGGGCATCATACCCAGCTATGGATTGAGGAGAGTCTCAAACTTCTTTACCCAGGATGACTTTTAACTGGGATCCTCCCAGGCTCTGCCTCCCAAGTAGCCTGGCGTTATCTGACTTAGGAAATAATGAACAGCCTTGGGATAACTAGAGATTGAAAATTCGATTCGTATTACACACGAGCTATTGAGTATGGTTTTACTATATGGTAGAGTGGCCTATAAATCCCACCCCATCACCGTCCATCCTACAGCATGGCCCTGAAAGCAATGCTTGCCGCTTAGGCTATGATTTCACTGTGGCTTTCAAGATAATATGCTGTCCATTTTTTAATAACATTTAACATGTTCATCTCCCTTTGACTGAGCACTTTGAGCAAAATTATTAGTGTGATGGCTTACTGCAGACAGTGTTTATCCTGGCTTTCCGAAAGCCACTTTTATCAGTTAGAAGAGAAAAAAAAAAAACCTCACTGTGGGATTTGCAACCTTTTAGGCTCACATCTGATTCTATTAGTCCCTAAGAAGAGGACCCATAAATAATCTCCCCATTCTACAGTTCATGCTTTTAGCTAACGCATTAATCAGAGAGTATTCGCCATCACCTCATGAGAAAAACCAGTCTTAGAGTTTAAAATTTTGAGTTACAAAATGTGGATTTTAGGATAGGCAGGCAGAGAAGTTGGAGATAGAAAGAAGGCGGGGGTGGGGGGGTGGGGGTGGGGTGTCTTTCCTGAATTTTTTTTTTTTAATAAAAGCTTAGGAACACATGGAAAATTTCTTTCCAGGGCAAAATAATATCTCAGAAGTCTTGCTAGTAATAAATTTGGTGGGAGGGGCAATGTATTAACTCCTTCAAGTCACAGGGGAGTCATTCATTATTCATAGTACCAGTGAGCTGGAGCCATTCCCTGGTCAGCATGAGGTGCTCCGGAAGAGCTCAACGTATAGACCTACTATAGGGAGAATGTTAGAGCACAATTAAGGCTGATTAACTGTCCTCCCTCCCTCCCTCCCTCCCTCCCTTCCTTCCTTCCTTCCTTCTTTCCTTTCTTCCTCTCTCTCTCTCTCTCTTTGTGCCAATACTAGGGTTTGAATTCAGGGCTTAGGTATTGTCCCTTAGTTTTTTCACTCAAAGCTGGTGCTATACCACTTGAGCCACAGCTCCACTCCCAGCTTTTTGCTGGTTAATTGGAGAGAAGAGTCTCCTAGCCTTTCCTGTTCAGGATAGCATCAACCTACAATCCTCAGATCTCAGCCTCCTGAGTAGCAAGGATTACAGTGTATGAACTACTGGTGTCCAACTAGCTGTGTTTTGGTTTTCTCTGCTGTTTTGATTCCTTTCTTTTCTTTTTGTACTGAGGTTTGAACTCAGGGCTTCACATTTGCTAGATAAGCACTTTACTGCTGATCCATTCCTCCAGACATTTTTTGCATGATTATTTTTGAGATTCAACCTCAATTCCTGCCTAGGTACATGTCTAGATTATAATCTTCTTGTTTTTGCTTCCTGTAGGTGTCTGGACAGGTATACAAGGCAACTTCCAGCTTCTTCCATTGAGGTGGAGTTTTGTGGATTTTTCTGTCTTGGCTGATCTAAAACTCTGATTCTTTAGATCTTAGCCTCCCTTACAACTGGTATGATAGGCATATGCCTTACTATTGGTTGTAAAATGGTACTACACATTGGCTGGAATTTTTATTTTTATTTTGGGTCTGGTCGTGGGGCCTGAACTCTGGGCCTGGGGCACTATCCTTCATCTCTTCAGCTCAAGGCTAGCGCTCAATCACTTGAGCCACAGTGCCACTTCCGAACCCAGGGCCTCAGGCATGCAAGGCAAGCACTCTACCACTGAGCCACTTTCCCAGTCCAGTGCTCTACCATTTTGAGTCACAGCACCACATCTGTCTTTTTGGTGGTTAATTGGAGATAAGAGTCTCATGGACATTCTTGCCCAGGCTGGCTTTGAACCATGATCCTCAGATCTCAGCCTCCTGAGTAGCTAGGATTTACAGATGTGAGCCACTGGTGCCTGGCTTGGAATTTTTTATTGAAATTTTATTTCTTATTTTACAATAGTAGAGTTGAAACCCAGGGCCTCATACTTGCTAGGCAGGTGTTCTACCACTTGAGCCATACCTTCAACTGCTTTATTTTTGCATGGACCGTCAGTGAAATTGACACACAGAAAAATGTCATCATTGCTACAATTGACACACAGAAAATGTAATTATTGCTGGTTCAAGCCTGTAATCCTAGCTACTTGAGAAATGTAAATTGGGGATTATAGTTTGAAACCAGCCCAGGAAATACAAGGAGTTCTCAAGACTCCATCTCAACCGATGGCTGGATATGGTGATGTACACCTGTCATCCACAGTGACACGGGAACCAGAGGTAGAAAGATTGCAGCCTAGCGTGGCTGTAATAAAGCTATGCTTTATGATTAAAGCATATTATGCATCTGTATGAGATCGTCACATTGAAATTCATTGCTTTATGTAATTAACATGTACTATTAAAAATTAGAATGCTTTTGCTTTTCTCTCTGACTGATTAGAGACTTACGGGTTCTGTAGTCTCAGACTAGATTATGTATTAATTTTCAGCTTTGAGGTCCCTTGATCATGCTAACTGTGTATTTCAACCTCTCTCCCACCCAGGGCAAAGGTCTGGGTTTCAGATTTCTCTCCAGTGACTTTCTCATGGTTACAAATTTCCTTCCTTACTTCCTGGGTCTGGTGAGCCAGGATTTCACAGGCTCTCTTTCACAGTCAGCCCTTTGTGCATCTCAAATTGACATAGAGTCTTTCCCTTTCCTCATTTAGTGTTAATGGCACAGGTGTCCCTGTCACAGCCCATATTCTTGTCTCATTCCTCTATCAGCCCTTCATTTTGGCTCCCAGTTCAGAGTTCTGCCATGTTCCTAGGCATTTCATGTCTCGCTTTCAGATTCATTTCCATCTCAAGATTTAAGAGGCTGTATGTTACACAGTATTCCTATGATGTTGAAGTGGAAGGATTTCTTACATTAGCTTAGCCTACTAAATGGACTAGAAAAGCAAATTTATTGTTGGGGGCTCAGAACATGATATTAACAAGGTAGGGTGACTAGACATGTCGAATATTTTGCACTGAAGGAAAAGGGCTGAGAAGGGAAGTCTTTCTGGCTGTAAGGAAATTCTCTGACCTACCTTGTGCCATCATAGAGATGCTGTCCCATACTCAGAATACCACACAGATGGACCAAGAAGAATCAGAACAGATGGCTTGCTCTGTGTCCCTTCTCAGATTATTACCATGCCCTTTGGTCCAATCACATTTCTACCTGGCTGTCCATCCTTCATGGAAACTGAACATAAAAATGGGTAGATTTCCCCGGGCCATTAGTTCTTCGTTCTAAAGGCTTTCATGTACATGAACCTTTGATTATGTAAGTTGGTAATGCTTTTTCTTGTTAACCTGCCTTTTGTTATTGGAATGGCAGCCATGACCCTTATGCTCTGGGTGGAAAAAGACATCAAACCTTCTGTTCCCCATATTACTGTTGTTGTTATTATTATTATTTTATTGTGAAAATACTGTACAGAGGGGTTACAATTACATGGACAAGATAATGAGTACATTTCTTATCAAGCATTGTAGCCTCCTCCTTTGTTTACCTTCCCATCCCATCCTCTCCCCGCCCCCCATTATTATTATTATAGTAGTGTGTGTGTGTGTGTGTGTGTGTGTGTGTGTATGTGAGAGAGAGAGAGAGAGAGAGGATAGAGAGAGAGAGAACTGGGGCTTCAACTCAGGCCTGAGCATTGTCCCTGAGCTTTTTTGCTCAAAGCTAGCACTCTACCACTTGAGCCACAATTCCACTTCTGGCTTTTTTTGATGGTTACTTGGACATAAGAATCTCATGGATTTTTCTGCCCAGGCCGGCTTCCGACTGGGATCCTCAGATCTGAGCCTCCTGAGTAGCTAGAATTACAAGCATGAGACACCAGTAGCCAGCTGTTCCCACATAATTAATGTGGAAAATGTGTCCTGAAAAGCAAAGAAAGCCTTTGTGGTAAGGTCTGTCATGTTAAAGCTAAGGTATGCATTGTGCCATGAATTCCCAAATTCTGCTTTCTTTTAAAATTGGAATACAGAACCTGTTTGTCTATAGTTCATGCCTATAATCCTGGCTACTTAGGCTGAGATTCAGAGGATTGAAGTTTGAAACCAGCTCAGGGAAGAAAAGTCAATGAGAGTCTCTAAAATAGCCAGTGAGAGACTGGGAAGGTGGCTCAGTGGTAGAGTGCTTGCCTTGCATGCATGAGGCCCTGGGTTTGATTCCTCAGTACCACATAAGCAGAAAAAAAAAGCCAGAAGTGGCGCTGTGGCTCAAGTGGTAGAGTGCCAGCCTTGAGCTGAAGAGCTGAGGGACAGTGCCCAGGCCCAGAGTTCAGGCCCCACAACCGGACCCCCCCCCAAAAAAAAATAGCCAGTGAAAAGCAGTGTTGGAGGCATGTCTCAAATGGTAAGTTATTGGATGAGCAAGCACGAGGAAGGTCTTAAGTTCAAGCCCTGGTACTGGCCAAAAAAAATAATCATGCCTGGAATTGAATAGTGGTGCATGTCTGTTCATAGGAAGCAAAGGCAAGAGGATTTTGAGTTGAGAAATAAAGAAAAAGACTTAACTGTTACTAAGGCTCTCTGTTCCTCCCTCCTGAGACACTCATGAAGCAGATCAAGCCTAGTGGGGGTGAGAAGCTATTGGCTAAGGAAAAATAACATATGAAAAAGGAGCAAGGGGTTGGAGCCATGACTCAGTTAGTAGAGTGCTAGCCAATGATTGATAGCATCAGGTACTGAGTTTGAGTCCCTGTCTCAGATGAAAAGAAAAAGGAAGGGAGAAACAAGTGGGGGAAAAAGAGCTGAAGATGGTGAAGGCCACTGAAAAGCAGGCCGGGCTAGATGCTGGTGGTTTACCCTTGTAATCCTAGCAAGTCAGGATGCAGAGACCCAGAAGTTGGAGGCCATGTGGGTGGAAAAGTTTGGAAGACTCTGTCTCTAAGAATAACCAGCAAAAAAGCTAGGCTGGAGGTGTGGCGCACAAGGTAGTATGTCAGCTGAGCAAGCAAGCTTAGCAAGTTCAAGGTCCTGAGTTCAATATTTAATGCCAGCCCAAAACACAACAATAGAAAACACGGGCAGAAATTTTTTGAACCTCCCAAATGATGACCCTTTTTTGCCAGCAGAGATTAGAAGCTACATATAGTAATTTCCCGAAGACATTAGAAAGTGAGAAGGACATGGAGGGAGCTGAGGACTATAAAGATTTTTTTAAATTATTTAAAAATTATCTTTAAGCTAAGTAAGTGCTGGTGGCTCACGCCTGTAATCCTAGCTACTCAGGAGGCTAAGATCTGAGGATTGCGGTTCAAAGCCAGCCCCAGCAAGAAAGTCTGTGAGACTCTTATCTCAATAAACTCTCAGAAAAGGCTGGAAGTGGCTCTGTGGCTCAAGTAGTAGAGTGTTAGTCATGAGCCAAAGAAGCTCAGGGACACCACCCAGGCCCAGAGTTCAAGCTCCAGGATCCACACAAAAGAACAAGAACAAAAACAAAACTCCAACTCACCAAATCAATCAATCTCACAGATGTAGCAGCAGATTCTGACCCAGAATCTTGAGAGGAAGTCTGCTTACCAGATGATACAGAGTCCTGTGGGATGATCACACTCTAGTTAAGTATTGTAGGGACAAGGGCCATAGCAAATCCTTGTTGATAGATGAGGTCAGGAAGTTCTCACCAACAAGGCAAGCAAAGGCTGGGGAATATGATACACCTGGCCCAGGTATGAGTGTCACTGAAAGCACCATTAGTTTCAACCTCTGTTCAGAGACCCTGGCTTCCGGCTACAGAACTGGTTGATGTTAAACAGTGACCTGCTTTATGGGTGTGTGGGAGGTATGGTCTGAGAACAAGCTCCATCTCATTTGTAAAAACACAATCAGAATTCCTGATTGGGTCTTCTAGTCCTGTGCTTTTGGAAGGACGCAGAATGGACTTTTGGAATTTCGGAGGGTTCATCTTGATTGCTTACTTGATTGGCTTAAGAAACGTTTAGGAGATTAGAAAAAGCGCCGTTCTTAAAGTTTCTGTGGAGGCATTTTTCACAGAGAATTAACTAAGGGAGACATTAACTAAGGGAGACATTCCCTGAATGTGGCTGACACTATCCTGTAGTCTGGAGGCTGGGATGGAACAGAAGGGAAAGGAGGAGGAAATCAACATCCTCCTCTCTGCTCCCTGCCCACCTGGAGGTGAGGAGCTTTCCTCCTCTGAGCCTTTCCACCATGTCAGGCCTAGAAATAAGGGAGTCAGGCGAGCCTTGGGCTGGAAACATCTGCAACTGTGAGCCCAAATCAATTTGGCCTTTGTGTAAGTTGTTTGGGTCCGGTGCTGTGTCTCAGGGATGAAAAAGTGACAGAATTAGACTGTGACTTACCAGAAGCCATCCTTTTCACTGGCATGAACATTGTTTGGAATCAATTAAGGCACAAATCTTGGCCCTAGGCTTTTCCCCTTTGGTTCTATGTATTTGAACTAATTGCCTGACTTTCTTGTACTTCAAGTATTACATCTCAGGTGTTTCATGAGCAAAATTGGGATTATGTAGAAGTTTCTGTGAGAATTAGGTAAGGTACTGGGCATCAATAGCCTCTCCATTAAAGCTGTTTCTTGTCTGGATAAATATCTCAGAAAAGGCGAGTGGTAATATTGAGCCAAGTTAAGAAATGCCGCATCCTCAAAGAGATCATCTTTGACTCTCAGTCTAAATTGGGTTCCCTCTTACATGCTCTAATAAGGAGCTTTCTTTTCTATAACATTCTCTGCCTTAATAATGATGCAGTTATTATTTCAGTGACTGGTAATGCTGCAGTTAGTCAGTCAGTGCTTGGGGTGGGATGTTGTGTGAGAGCCCCGTGACACCAACCACATGAGTCCCCACTCTGATCTGCCAGTTCTTTGCAGAGCATAATGGGCTCAGGATATTCCCATTTCTCATATAACCCACAACGCTGACTTTTCATGTGAAATGATTGAAGAGACAGTGGGCAGTAGATGTGGCTCAGTGGTGGAGTGCTTGTCTTGCATGGTCCAGGCCCTGGGTTCGATGACACAAAGCAAAGCAAATACAAAGTCATCTGTGGGCCATAATTGACCTAAGCCTGATCATGTTCAGTCTCTGGTTGGTATCTGTTTCTTTTTCTAGACTATATGTGTCCTTTCTTGTTTGTGTAATGCCTGGCATAGTAAGGGCTCTGATGAGGTGTTAAGTATTTACCAAAAGAGGCTGGGAATATGCCTTAATGGTAGCATGTTTGCCTAGCATGCATGAGGCCTTGGGTTCAATTCCTCAGTGCGACATAAATTAAAAAACATATAATTGCAAAATAAATATTTACTACAAGGAAAAAGCAAGAAAAAAACTAAAAAAGAAATGAAGGAAGGAAATAAACACTGTAATGATTTGCCCTTTTTCTTCTAGAAAGAATTATATTGGAAAAATTGCCAGTACTAAGAATAGAAGTCTAGACAAGTCAATCACTTCCATGTTCAGGAATTTTAAATTCGTTAATAGAAAAATTGCTTCTCTGGATGATTTTTGAGGAAAAATGGAATTATTTCTGTTGCTCTTATAGCCAAATATTTTAAGAAAGAAAATGTTCAGAGCAGAAATGAAATTTGCCATTGGTAAGGATCCTATCGGGGCCATTGGTTGCATATTGTCAAACCAATTTTGGTTTTCTGTGAAATAGAATTTAATCTCTGACCTCAAGTTTTATTGTGTAATGAGCTCGCCAAATACACAGAACTGCACATTTCCATGGTAGTATGATTTGTGTACTGGCTTGAACTCTGGAAGCCATTGCAGCTGTCACTTGATGAAAAATAGGGAAAAAAGGGAGCTTTGGGGAGCTTAGGTTTCTAGCTGATGGGAAGGAAAAAAAGCCTCAAATGCTAGATTATTTAGAGACTGTCTAAATTGCAGTGGCTATCTTTGACATATTTGTAAGTTTCATTATTCCTAGAGATTTGTCTCTGGGGACCCAAAATATGCATCAGTAACTAGAATGGTCTGTAGAAAAGATTACTGGGTTGCACAACTGAAGATCAACAAATGCTCCTAATAGATACATACCATGTGTCCTACACTGAAAAAAAAAAGAAAAAGAAAAAGAAAAAAAAAGTCAGGCCTCTGTGCCTCCAAACCCAGTACTGGAGGGTGCTGGAAGGGGGCTGTCTCTGTCCTCAAAGAATTTACAACCTGGCTAGGGAGCCAAGGCCAATAATTGGGGAAGGATAAAAGAGCCTATGATTAAGGGCTAAGCCATGTGTTAGAGACTGTAAGTGTAACAGGAAATCAGAGGGTAAAAATCACAGCAGGCTTTATAGATTAGGTGAGAACTAGCTAGAGCTCAAAGAAAGGATGGTTAGGATTTAGAGAGAGGGAAAGAATTCACTATCTTGGTCCTCTCTGCTTTTGAAACAGATGTTAATTCCTAACTTGGGCTTTTCTCAAAAAAAAAGTTGTCTATTACAACATACATATTTAAAGTATTTCTTTACAGGCAAGAAGTCTGACTATTTTCATTCAAACTGGGCTTTGTTTTCTCCTCTTTTTCCCTTCTTCCTTTCCTCTCTTTCTCCTCCCTCCCTGTCTCTGTCTCTTTGTCTCTTTGTCTCTGTCTGTCTCTCTCTGTCTCTCTGTCTCTCTGTCTCTCTCTCAGGTCTCATGTAGCTCGTGCAGACTGCCTGCCTCCACCTCTGAGTGCTAATATGATACCATCACACCCGGATAAAATTGGCTTCCTAATGCTAATATGCTAGTTGAGGACTTTTCAACTTTGTGCATAGATTTTAATTTGCACAAGCTCACTCAGCAAGTGCAAAGCCAAGAGCAGAATCAGAGCTGGTGCTTTGTGTCTGACCCCAATGGTTTTGTCCACTGTCAAAAATCTTCACCTTAGTCACTGCTGACTGTGTAAATAAACCATAGCACATTCTTCCGGTGGAATACTGTGTAGCCATTATCAACTTGTATATATCATTCTGGAAGTTGTTCGTGGTGTCTTTTTGTTGTTGTTTGGAGATAAGGTCTTGCTAAGTTGCCCTGGGTGACTTTGAAATCTCTTGTCTCTGAAGTATCTGGGATCATAGATGTTCACTCCTTTGGTCAGATCCAGTGTATTTTTACATGAAAGAAGCAATTAGTAAGTATAATACCATCCTTATAAATATTTATCCTTATGTATGTGTTTAGAAAAGATATAGGAGTTTTATTTTAGACATAATTTCTTTTTGTGCCTGTACTGGGGCTTGAACTCAGGGCCAGTGTGCTGTCCCTTAGCTTTTTTACTCAAGAGCCTGGGATGACTTTGAACTCAGATCCTTAGATCTCAGCCTTCTGAATAGTTAGGATTATAGGTATGTGCTATGGGCATCTGACTCAAGCTGTGTTTTAATAACACAGGTTATCTATCTATCTATCTATCTATCTATCTATCTATCTATCTATCTATCTATCGGGTTTTTACTCAAGGCTGCCACTTGAACCACAGCTCCACTTCTGGCTTTTCGGTGATTAATTGGTGATGATAGTCTCATGTATTTTCCTGCCAGGGCAGGCTCCAATTCTCATCCTCAGAGCTCAGTCTCCTGAGTAACTAGGATTATAGGTGTGAGCCACCAGCACCTGGTGGAATTTATGTCTTCATGTCTCCAAGTCTTAGCCAATTTCAATTTTGTTTTAGTACTGAGATTTGAACTTAAGGCTTTAAACTGGCTATCTTTTGAAGAATGCCTCTAGCCCTTTCTGTTCTGGTTTGAGATAGGGGCTCTTTTACCTTGGCCAGCCTGAATCATACTCCTCTTATTTATGCTTCTCACTATAGCTGGGACAACAGGTGTGGACCACAACCCCAGGCTTTTTCTGTGGGGGGTTGAGAGACTCCAATGGGGCTAGCCTAGGACCATGATTCTCCTGATCTCTACTTCCTGAGAAGCTAGGATTGCAAATGTAAGCCTCCATACCTCGCTCTGATTTCCATTTTAATGCAATTTTCTCTTATGTTTAATCTATGGAGAATGGTTACAGAATGGTTACAGAAATTAGCAGCTATAGAGTAAGACAACAGTATTTGTGATTATGAGAAAATGAAATCTATCTGGAAAAGTAAAAGGGACCTAATGATGAGCTTTTCTGCTCTGAAAGTCTCGGTCTACTGCACAGGCGTGGGCTCACAGTCAACAACACTTTCTCACGTAGAAAAGTAGCAAATGCTCTTGGGAAAAAAAAGAGTAGAAGTATTAGTGATTTTTTTTTTTTATTTGGTCCGGTCACGGGGCCTGAACTCTGGGTCTGAGTGCTGTCCCTCAGCTCTTCAGCTTAAGGCTAGTGCTCTACCACTTGAGCTACAGCGCCACTTCCGTTTTTTTTCTTTTTTGCTTATGTGGTGCTGAGGAATCAAACCCAAGGCCTCGTGTATGCAAGGCAAGCGTTCTACCACTGAGCCATCTTCCCAGCCCAAGTATTAGTGATTTTTAAATATACCTGAACCACAGATGTTTGTGGATTATAAACGACTCAGGTATGTATGCACTCTGAGCTTGTGATTTCATTCTTGAGACTTTTGCATGAACAGGAAAATGAATCATATTGATAGACGGACAATAAGCAACATCCCTATCAGTGGTTAATGCCATGGGTTTCACTAGCCCGAATTTGAATTGTGAATATTGTAGTCATAGAAAGAGAAGAATGAAAATAAAAAACAAGGAATAAAGAAGATGGAGGATGATTATAGGTTCTGCCTAGTCGCTTTCTGGCAAAGAAAAGCGCCGGAGTCTAGCTCTGGACAGAGGCATATGCAGGGCAGATCTGCAGGTAGTAATTGAAATTTATATAGACTTTGGCTAAACTGTGACCATCACCCACATTATTCCCATCGTCTCCCAGGCCAGGCATGCCATTATATGTGATGTGATCACTCTCACGGCAGGGGATGCTAGTTTGAGAACGGCCAAGGTGGTTACTGAATGCCTGGTGAATTCAAAGGGCAAAAAAAATCTACCTGGGTGCTTTGAAAGGAAGAAAAATTAGCATCAGCCTGCTGCAGGCCCTCTACAAGTGCCCTGTGGTAATAGAAGGGGTGTTTCTTGAAACCTGTCTGGGACTATTTGCCATCATAGTCTCTCTAGGTCAGGATCTATGTGACAGTGAATAGAGAACATTTTGTTTGAATGTGTCAGGGACTGTATTTACCATATATCGTAGACTCTTTTTTTTTTTTTTAAAGAGATGTGAGTATGTTCTGTACGGCTACGAATGTAATAATAATAATAAAAAAGCCATCATTTCCTGAGCTGACACATAATTTAGGAAGGTGTGAATCTCCAAAGAAACAGATGCTACCCAAACCAAAACGACAGAGAAACAATCTGAGGGTCAGAGAGGTTAAGTCACTCGGATGAGGTCACACCTGGGATGCATGCGTGGAAGCACTGGTCTGTCTGATTTCTAAGCCCACACTCTTGACACCTCCCACTGTGAACTATGCCCAGACATTTCCAGAGCAGCGTTTAATACACTTAAATACAAACAGAAAAAGGTACTGTGTGGGCGTGGAGCTAGAGGGTCTCCCCGACTATAAAACCCCATTCTAGTAGTTCTCCTTGAATAAAACCTATTCTTACCATCTTTAAGAGCAAAATTTAAAACAAGGATTTTAGCTAGGCACTAGTGGCTCATGCCTGTAATCATAGTTACTCAGGAAGCTGAGATTTGAGGATCACAGTTCAAAGCCAGCCCCGGCAGAAAGGTGTGTGAGACTCTTCTATGCAATTAACCATCAGAAAAACAGAAGTGGTGCTGTGGCTCAAAGTGGTAGGGCTCTGGCCTTGAGCAAAAGAGCTCAGGGACAGTGCTCAGGCACTGGATTCAAGCCCCATGACTGACAAAAAAAAATGTGTTTGTTTGTTTTTTCTGTGCTAGAGATTGAACCTATGGCTTCAGTACTCTACCATTGAACCTCACCCCAAATTTATTTAAAAAAATACAGAACTAAAGGAGGTTGTAACAATGCTCGATAGGAAATGGACTCATTACCTTGCTCATGTAACTGTAAACCCTCTGTACAGTACCTTTACAATAAAAAATATATATTAAGAAAAATACAGAATAATCTACTATATAAAATATGTCTTTCTATTTATGATAAATGATATAATATTTTGGTAATACTGAAGCCTTGTGCTTACTCACAGCTCCAAAGTGGCATTTTGCTGGTTAATTGAGATGGAAATTCTTAGGCTTTTCTGTCTAGGCTAGCTCTCAGCATTCTAAGTAGCTGGAATTATAGGCATGTACCATTATTATACAGTCCTGATTTCATATATATATATATATATATTAAAATCTCTCTATATTTATGTGTCTCCATATGCATATCTATTATATGTATCGCTATCTCTTGCTACCCATCTATCGATCTATCGATCTATCGATCTATCTATCTATCTATCTATCTAATCTATCTATGTGCCAGTATTAGGACTTGAATTTAGGGCTTAGGCACTGTCTCTAAGCTTTTTTGCTCAATGCTCCTGCTCCACTACTAGAGCTATAGCTCCACTTTTGTCTTTTTGGTGGTTAATTGGAGATATGGACTTTCATGGACTTTCCTGCCTGGGCTGGCTTTGAACCTTGATCCTCACATCTCAGCCTCCTCAGTAGCTAGGATTACAGGTTTGAGCTCAGCGCCTCATTTGTTCTGGATTCTTAAAGTACACACATTCATTTTAAAGAGTGTCCTATAAAGATGGAATGTAGGCTAGTGATGTAATCTCCCACCCCAAACACAATGCATACTTTCCCCCTTTCTCTTCCAACATGTATTTTCCTATTTTGCTCTAATTATAAGGTTAAAAGGGAGAGACTATGTCTATTTCATTTCAGACAATTATATAATTTTTATGGTCATTGACTCATCATGCTTTGGGGAGAGGAGTGTAAAATATGATCTGAAAGACTAGGCCATTTAGTTGTCTGGAATCTATCATTCTGTAATGTAGACAAGACACACCAAGAGTACACTCGTCAATTTATTTAAGCCAGGGGGACATAAAAAGACATATCTGTTGGTAGCCATTAAGTCAACGCAACAGCCTGCCACTTGTCTATTTTCCTTCTTCCGACTATGGACCATGTATATATTGGTTGGTATTGTGAATGATGTGGATATTTTGCCCAAAGAATGACATTGACTCAGTTTGACTCATGTATGCTTCAAGGCATTCACAATTTATTAGAATTCAGAATGAACTGAAGACAGCAAGCAAGCTCCTTTAACAAACAGATGGCTTTCATTAAATGTAACCATTAATCTTTTTTCTTTCTTTCTTTTTCTTTTCCTGACCATTTACTGGAATGTGTTAGGTTGCAACTTTTCTTTATCTATTGATGAGCTATCACCTCAAAATATGTCACTGAAGTAAAATAATTGTTGACGTGTGAACAAAAAGCATCACATAGACCCATAGCTCCCCTACCTCTGCCATAGATTTAGGTAAATGAAGAATTTATTTCAGAAGAAAGAAGGGGTTGTAAATATCAGGTTTTACTACTTCTCTGGAGCTTTTTTTTTTCTCTCTCTCTAAGATCATGGAACAAAAGCCCAAAGCTGTGTAAATGACCTGCTGAATTATAGGACCAGTTCTAATTAAGCACATCATAATGGAAATCTGTTTCATCAAAGCAATTAAGGGATAAATGGAGTCTGGTTATGGCTGGCCTTGGGTTCTTGGGCTCAAATGATCCTTCTGGCTCAGCATATAGCTGGAACTATAGGTGTACACCATTGCACCCAGCTTGTTGTAATTCTTCATTTTAAATGTGACCATAATATTTTAAAGGATTAATCATCCAGTAAATTTACGATAATTGAGATTTAAAATTCTAGCTGTATCATACTAGGGACATATCTTATGTGTAAAGTAAAATATGCTATCTTTGCTACCCAAAAGTCTTTTTTTTTTTTTTTTTTGTCGGTCGTGGGACTTGAACTCCGGGCCTGGGAGCTGTCCCTCAGCTCTTCAGCTCAAGGCAAGCGCTCTACCACTTGAGCTACAGCGCCACTTCCGGTTTTCTGGTGGTTTATTGGAGATAGGAGTCTCAC
>NW_012267240.1:11157725-11159738 GCF_000151885.1 Dipodomys ordii
TTGCTCATGTAACTGTAACCCCTCTGTACAGTATTTTCACAATGAAAAACTTACTTAAAAAAAAAAGAGCATGGAAGAGGTCTCAAGCTCCACTTTTTGCTGGTTAATTGGAGATGGACTCTCTTGGACTTTTCCACGTGGGCTAACTTTGAACTGAAATCCTCCAGATCTCAGCCTACTGATTAGCTAGAATTACAAGCATGAGTCACCAGCCCCTGACATTCCTAGTTATTTAGATTTTGTTGGGTTAAAACGAATTTGAAGAAGCCAGACACTAGGGAACAATTGTATAATCGTGGCTGCTTGGGAGGCTGAGAGAGGGGGATTCTTTGAATCTGGGAGTTACAGGCCAGCCTGGGCAACATAGCGACAAGATCTTATATGAAAACAGCAACAATAAAAATCATGAGGAAAATACTTAATAATTAGAACTAAGTAAACACACACACATTCTTTCCCAGCAGAAAATAAAATCCTGCAAAAATCAAACAAAACAGTAGTCAAGAAAAGATGACCTAGGATATGATATTTCTCTTAGATTTGTGATTTCTAAATTTTCCTTTTTCCCCCTTTTTGTTTTGGTTTGTGTTAAGTGACACATCTTTATCATATCTAGCTATCAAGTGCTTATTTGCTTGGTTGCAATTTCATCATGTGAAATAGTCTTTGTCTACATCCACATTGCTCTTTTTTTAAATAGAAACCTGATGAACTTCAGAATTTATTTGAAATATGTGTTCAATATGGGGCACTGTTCATTTTGTTCTTATTTGCAAACATAGGATCGCACAGAAGCTTCCATTTGTTTTCAAAAGTATTTTCTATTCTTTCATCTCATTCTCTCATCGCAACCCTGGTCAGGCTGAATGGAAATATTGATAAACATGAAAACATACTCGACTTCCTTAATAATCAAAGAAATGTATATTAAAATGAGGTGCTTGTGTTCCTCCTATCAGAAATGAAGAAATGACAGAAGTGAAGGATGTGTATCATATCCATCAAATACAAGGAATTCAGAGAAAGGAAGCATGCGGCTCACCCCTCCCCCACAGCACTACAGCCCCATCCTTTCTGAGATCCTGCTCTTTTCTGCTCCTGTTGGATGTAACTCATTCCATTGTGGTGCAATAAACCCCTCCTCTTCTTTTGCCTGCCTTTGATTTGATTTGTTTGTTTGTTTATCTATTGCAAGTAAAGACTATTCACTATTCTAATGAATACTCTTGCCTTCATTTCAACCTGCTTTCTCTTTATGATATTTATTACTCTCACAAATTGATTCCATGCATCTTCTTCTATTAAGAATAACACATGGCTTCCTAGACTATGATTATGATTATTAGTATTTTCCCCTGGGTCTTGCATGGGATATTTTCAGTTGGTGCTTTTTTTTTTTTGTGAACTTTTGGAGCACTTAAAAAAAATCTTTTTGTTTGTTTAAATGTGATTTCATCTCACCCACCCCCTTTCTGAACTTCAAAGGAGAAGAGATATTAGACTGAGGGATTAATTGCTCTTGGATCTATTCACTCTATTTCTGTCCTTGCTCGCACAGCTGGGGACAGATTTATGTGCCCTGTTCCCTACCCATGCTCCATATAGAGTCATGAAGTGTGTGGTACTCAGGCATGATGCTTTCCCTATCAAGTCCCCAATTTGTCTTATGATTCTTTTTGTTGTTGTTGGAGGTGGCGGTGAGGCTTGAACTTGGGGCCTCGGTGCTGTCTCTGAGGCTTGCACTCTAACACTTTGAGCCACAGCACCACTTCTGGTTTTCTGGTGGTTAATTGAAGATAAGAGTCTCATGGACATTCCTACCCTGGGTGGCTTTGAACTTTGATCCTCAGATCTCAACCTCCTGAGTAGAGAGGATCACAGGCATGAACCACCAGTGCTTGGCTTGTGATTCTTTTTATGGGGAAGAGGAATGGTACTGGGAGTGGTACTCAGGATCTGTGTCTGCTAGCTGGTATTCCTCCACTTGGGCTCCAGTGCTTTTTTTTTTTTTTT
>NW_012267240.1:11160568-11179489 GCF_000151885.1 Dipodomys ordii
TGGCCAATAGACACATGAAGAAATGTTCAACATCCCTAGCCATAAAAGAAATGCAAATCAAAACAACATTGAGATATCACCTCACCCCAGAAAGAACAGCAAAAATCAAGAACTCTAATAACAACAGATGCTGGAGGGGATGTGGACAAAAAGGAGCCTCCAGTGCTTTTTGCTTTCAGTTGTTTTTCAGATAGGGTCTCTAGCCTTTGCCTGGGTCTATCCTTGATCCTCCTATATTTACCTCTTGTATAGCTAGACTTTTAGTCATGAACCACCCTACCCAGCTTGTTGGTTGATTTGGGATCTTGCTAACTTTTACCCAGGTTGCTCTCAAACCACAATCCTCCCAATCCCCAGTTCCTAACAAGCTGGAATTACAAGCATGAACTACTATGTTCAGCCTATGATTTTTAAATTTTTGAGCCAACAGCTGTTAATCTCAGGAGAACCTCTAAAGGCAGGGAGGCCGACCTGGCCTGTTCTTGTCTTGATTCAGGCTTGTAGAGGAGGAAAATTAATTTTCTCTTTATATTTTGTAATGGAGAAAAATTAGTACCATTTCCTAACTGCGAACTTCATGAGTGAGACCAATATAACAAAAGACAGATTAACAAGAGAAACACACAAACACACACACACACACGCACACACACACACACACATTTATTTATTTAACATAAGTTTAACAGTACATAGGGGCACTGAAGAAAGAGGGATATTGTAGTTTTGAAATCAAAATTTTAAGTTTAGTTCTTCAGGGTTCCAACACATTAAGTCTAGCCACTTACCTTAATATGCTAAATACAGAGTAATGATTAAGGGCAGAGAAAGGAGATTTATCATGTAGCACAGGCTTGCTGTGGAAAGAGGCAAAGTAAGCACTTTCTTTGGGGTGCCCACATGAACTTTAGCCTTAATTAGAGGAAGAATTGGGGAGTAGGGGGCAAGATGTAATAACTAAACATTCTGTGGTACTGTGTGAGCTGATGGTTAGAGGTACTATTGATGGTTCAGTTGTCCATTATCTCAGCATTGGCCGAAGAACATCATTGTAGGCAGTTATGAGAACATCGTTGTAGGCAGTCATGGGTCTGTCTGTCCTTCCTGGATTCCAAGATGGCTTTAAAGTGACTACAGAAGGGAATGGATCAGAGCAAAGGATGCAGACAAAAATGGAGACAGGTATGCTAAGCTTTTCTCCTGCCTGTAGTTACCCTTTGTATGTTTACAGGCCTAGGATAAGAGTGGTTTTCAGTAAAAGCAGTAGCTAAGTACCTGCTATATTTTATACTTAGATGCAATGAAGAATGGATAGTCCAAGGAATCAGGATTGAACAGTTATAACCCGGAAGTATTTAGCAAGCCTATTAATTCAGATTCTTCGTGTGTGTGTGTGTGTGTGTGTGTGTGTGTGTGTGTGTGTGTGTACCGGTACTGGACCTTGAACTCAGGACCTTGAGCTTTTAGTCAGCTTTCTTTCTCAGGGATGCTGCTCTATCATTTGAGCCACATTCTGGCATCCAACTGCTTATTTTAAAGTTGTTGTCTCAAGGATTTTTCTGCCTGGGCTGGCTTCAACCATTAAACATTCAAACCTCCATACCTCAGTCTCCTGAGTAGCTAGGATTATAGGTATGAGTCGTGGGTGCCTGGCTCAGATTCTTCTTTATGTCTCTGTCTTTATTCCATTCTTCAGGGGATAAAGAGAACTGTTCTGGAAAGAGGATCTTATGGCCTTAGGTGGTACCAAGCATTCCTGCCTGCTAGGCCAGGGTTAGCATAACGCCACACATTGAGCTGCACTCCCAGCTGAGTCAAGATAGAATGCTGGAAGATGAGAGAATTGCTTGCTCTTCCTGTCTCCTCAGATACCAGGGAGCTCTATTTTGGAGTGCCATTTCCTGAACCCCATTGCCATAGTACTTAATTGTGATAGACCCTGTAACAAAAGACAAGTAGAAAGCAAAAAAGTAGATTAGCCATGTGTGCCTCCCACAGTGATATCCAGACAAATGGGTAAAATAATCTTACAGAATTAGTTAAATTCTAATTCAAATACAGCTGAGAAGAGGAGGAAGGAAAAGTAGATCAAGACAAAGGCGAGTTATGCAGCGTTATGTCCTGTCTGAGCATTCCCCTAGACAAAGGAATCTCTAATGTTTCAGAAATTCTGCTCTTCAGGCATAGGGAGGGATGCACCCTGACAAACCCAGATTTCCTTTATAGATGCTATTTCCCTCACAAAAAGGGTCAGTTCCTCTTAGTTTTCAGAACTTCTGCTGTGTGTGTACTTTCTCAAAAACCAACCTTTGGCCAGCCAGGCATGGTGGTTTTTGCCTGTAGTCCCATCTACCCTGGATGCTGAAGCCAGAGGATTGTGAGTTCAAGGTTAGCCCTGATGAAGGCAGTAAGAGGGAAAAAAAGGAGGGGGGGGGAAACTGATAGGCAGGTAGGAATAAAAAAATGGGAGATAGAACATGTGTCCCTTCATAGTGTTTCTTCCTCCCATAGTGTCTCCAGCTCCTGTTAAGTGCTTCCTCCCATGATGCTCTGGGTGCCTGCTCAACCAATGAGAAGAGCCAGTTGATAACATGCAGGAGTCATCAAGCAATCAGCAAAACCCAGGGGAGGAGATATGGGAGGAGCCCAATACTATAAAAGCAGCCCTCTGAGAGGCCACCATCAGACTCATTCCTCTTCAGACCCCTCTTCTGGATGAAGGCTTCTCTACTATCTTTCATGGGTTTCCTTTCCCTTGCAAATACTTACTCTATTTACCTTGCTTTTTCATTCTCTAATGGGGAGAGAAAATAACCTGCCTCTAGATGCTATCAGTAGGAAGATTGTCCCAGTGTCCCAGGAGCAGAATAGAAACAAAGAGGTGGGGACAAGACTCAAGTGGCAGAGCCATTGCCTAATGTGTTAGGCTCTGGATTAGATTTCCAACATGGGAAAGAGAAAAAAAAAATCATTCTGCCAGAGGGGTTCTTTTTTTTTTCCCCTTAGGATACTATGTTCTGTTGTCCAACAGTTATAGTTTGGGGTGATGTACTTTTGGTCTCCCACAACCCCTAAAATGTCTCAAGCAATGTTGCTCAAGCAATCTTCTGCTTCAGCCTTTCTAATACCTGGGGATCTAGAGGTGCACACAGGGTTAAGGCAGTTGAGAGTCATAGGAGATAGAAAAACAGGCAGCCAGGGAACTCAGCCTATGCATCTTACAGTTGGTAGGCTAAGTCGCTAAACTAAAACCTGCCTGACAATGAAGTCAGGGCAAGCAACTACAAGAGAAAGGGAGCTAAGAATGGGATGGGAAATCTTTAGCATCCCAGCCTTCTGGGAAACAGAAAGGAGAGCCACCAATCAGAAAGCCATCGACAAGGACTCCCATTCTCCCTATTTAATCCAAGGCCATTCTGTAACCAGGAAGATGGTGCAGGCTGACTGAAATGAGCCAGCAGTGTGGTCTTCCCACATGATTTCTCTGCCATCTTCCTTTCCCCTAACAAACTCTCTTGTTACCTTTACTTCTATTCATGTCTTGCCTGAATTCTTTTCTTGATCAATGCAAAGACCAGGGTTGGCTTAGCTACCCTACATTTCTGGTAACATATTTGGTGCATCAGCCAGGAATTTAGAGATTGTGTCTTTTTCAGACTTGGATTCACCATTAGGTAACAAGAGTAGGAAAGAGAAAATGCCCTAGGCTACAAGATTCTAACTCTAAACCCCAAGATGGCCTTCACCCTGGACCAACAACTAAGATGAAAGGTCCTATGACAGGGTGCATGGTTTAGGTGGTAGAGCACCTGATTGGTGAGCATATGGATTTGAACGCAAACTCCAATAGTGCCAAAGGATACTGACCCTATATGCTCATGGAGCCACTCTCAATATCAAGGTTAAGAGGATCACGTGGGCAGGTACCCATCCTTGCCTGCTCAAAAGCAGAGGTACATGGTTTTCTGCTCTTACTCAGCCACTGTGAAGTCATCAAACATTGGGGAGGGGTTGCAAAGGGAGTTTCTTGTTCCAAGCTGCTTCTTCCAAGTCAGCCCTTTCCTGAACCTTCTGCCTCCTATCTGGAGGTATAAATCCACTTTGCTGGTAAACACTTGCTGCTAATCTTCTTATGCTTTTGCAACATCCTAACCCTCAATATGGTACTCTACAACCGAGGAACCTCTGGAACACCCCAACCACTGGTTACAGGTAATGGGTTCACCTGTGGGATTTAGGCCTGTGAAGATGGCTCTGAAATCCCTTTTCTTGCCTGAAGTTTTCTGGAAGAGAAACAGGTGGCCGCATGCTAGGCTCTTATTCTGGCTGGTAGCCACAAGCCCTCAGTCTCTGAGACTCCGAGACAGGAAGTAAACTCAGAGGAGGTAAAACTACTTTTTATTTATTTTTTTAAAACAATCTGGCTCTAGTTAAAATTTGCTCAACCCAACTCCAATGGCAGTAACAGTGGGTGAAGAGTTCTAACAGGCTCTCGACTGAGATTGTCTCTCGGTCTGAGTATTCACCAGAGAAGGAAGCTGGAGAGGAATCCAGCCACTCCACAACAGCCTAGCAATGTCTTCCTACCACACCAAGTCCTGCTTACTCTCCAAGGTTTCAACAGTCTGCACACTGTGGTCTAATCCATCCTCTCTACCCTCCATCCCAGCTGGCGGGGCTCCAAGCTCGGTTGATTTAAACTGCTTTCCTTCTTGGCCATGTTCTCTCTTTGCTTAGCTAAATTCTTCCATGTAATGCTGAGATCAAGTTCCATAGCCTTCGAAGTCTTTTGATGACCTTAACCAACACGGAAGCCCTCCATTTTTATCTATTTATTCACTCACGGAGTAAAGGTTTATTAGATGTTCCTTTTAGGCCAAACCACCTTAGTCAAAATGCCACAGTAAATAAGGCAGGCCTGCTCCTGAGCATTGGCGAGACCCAGGCACTACACAGAGAAATCACAGAGCAATAAATCTCCCAGTCATCCTGGTTAATTACATTCATCTTTTCTCTTAATCTTCTTTCTCCTTTTCCTTCTCATCTTCCTCCTTTTTTTTGCCTTATCTTTTCTTACTTCTTTCTCTCCATCAATTTTCTTTCCCTTTAACAATTTTATCATTTTATCATTTCCAAAGGTCTTATTTTCTTTCCTTCCTTCCTTCCTTCCTTCCTTCCTTCCTTCCTTCCCTTTCCTTTCCTTTCTTCCCTCCCCCTCTTCCCTCCCTTTCCCTTCCTCTCTCCTCCCCTCCTTCCCTCCTTCCTTCCTTCCTCCCTCCCTCCTTCCCTTCCCTTATCTTTCCTTTCCTCCCTCCCTCCCTCCCTCCTTTTCTTTCTTTCTTCCTTCCTTCCTTCTTTCCTTCCTTCCTTCCTTCCTTCCTTCCTTCCTTCCTTCCTTCCTTTCTTCCTTCCTTCCTTCCTTCCTCCTTCCTTCCTTCCTTTTTCTGTTGTTGTCAGTCATGGGCTTCAACTTTGGGGCCTGGGTTCTATCCCTGACCTTTTTCTGCTCAAGGCTAGCATTCTTTCACTTTGAGCTGCAATGCTACTTCCAGTTTTCTGGGGTTAATTGGAGATAAGAGTCTTACAAATTTTCCTGCCTGGAAGCCAATCTTCAGACCTCAGCCTCCAGAGTAGTTAGAATTAGAGCCACCAGCTCCTGGCTTCAAAGGCCCTATCTTCTATTTGTGAGGAGCACAAACTTTCATTCAGATCACATCAAAAGGCATAAAGAATATGGGGCATAAGTAATAAATAAGAATTAATAAACCATGCCAGCCAATACACTGTAAAATATGGAATTATGTGACTGTTCTAAGGCACCTGAATTACACTGGGGTGTGTGGCAGACTGTTGTGGTTTGGATCTTAGTTGTTTCCCAACTAAAATCTTTGAAAGAACTGGTAGTCATCTTGTGGCGCTTTGAGGAGGGGGTGGAACTTTCAGGAGGTGGAGCTTAGTGGAAGGAAGTTAATCATTGGGTGAATAATTCTGAAGGTGGTCTTGGGAACCCAGCTCTTTCTCTCTCTCTGCTTCCTGGCTGCTAGCAAGCTTTGTTTCACTATGCATTCCCTGTCAGGATGTGGTGTCTGGCCACAGGCCCAATGTGAGAGGTTGAGTTGGTATCCTCATTCCTACGTGACACTCCAACATCCTGAGCAATTTCTAACACTCACAAAACTGAAAGGAGGCAGACAAAACTGGAGATACCCAGGCATCTCAGTGGCAGAAACTTTACTGCTGCTTGAATTGGCTGAAACACGTTCCAAACTTGACTACACACCTTCAATGCTTAAAAACCTTCACTTCTTGCTGGGCATCGGTGGCTCACACCTATAATCTTAGCAACTCAAGAGGTTGAAATCTGAGGGTTGTGGTTCAAAGCTAGTTCAGGTAGGAACATTTTCAAGATACTTATTTTCAACTGACCAGCAAGAAGCCAGAATGTGGCTCAAGTGGTAGAGGACAAAGCCAAGTAAGAGCGTGAGGCACTGAGTTCTAACTCCAGTCTTAGCACAAAGCAAAACAAAAACCCCTTCACTTTTCTGATGTATAGTCTATGTGTGGCACATTGGTACCACTCAGGGTTAGGTGAGGGATGGACTGCTCCTGAATTGGAAAATAAAGTTATACAAAGTCTAACATGTCAAAATGTTGTTTTAGATGAACCAGAGGTTTCAATTTCTTGTTGAAGGATTTTGAACTGTAGTCTCTCCCCCCCTCCCATTGACTAGAGAATCCAGGGAATTTTAATTAGAAAGGGAGATGAATATTTCCCTGCTACAATATCTTTTTTTCTGTGTGTGTTGTTCCTAGGCCTCAAACTTGTACACTCTACCTGAGCTTTCTTGCTCAAGGTTAGCATTTGTATCAGTTGGGCTAAAGCTCCACTTCAGGCTTTTTGGTGGCTAATTGGAGATACACATCTCATGGACTTTCCTGTCTGTTCTGGCTTTGAACTGTGATCCTCAGATCTCAGCTTCCTGAGTAGCTAGGATTACAGGTGTGAGCCATCAGGGCCTGGCTACTATTATACATTTTACCTTCTGTAGTTGGGGTTTCTTCTGATGGTAACGTTGTGGGTGCAGCCACAAAATTTTAATACATGTTCCTACTCTTCATCTGCACACGCATGGGTGAGGCTGGGGTGGGAGTGGAGAGAATGTGTTTGCTGGATTATGAGGTCGCATGTTTCAATGTCTATATGAGGGAGCTGGCTGGGTTCAAAATAACCACATGCTAAGAGGCTTTTACTTCTTATTGTGTAGTTTCTACTTTTCCCTCTCCCTCCACTAAGAGGGAATTGAGGTATAAACCATGTCCACCAGTACCTTGCACTCATCTCAATTCTAAGACCTAGAAATGTTTAGCTTTAAAAATCTCCACCTCATTTCGAGCTGATTCTGGCAAAAGGAAGTCATTACCTCCTACCCATCAGTTTCTGTCTTGATTCTGATAAAGTAATAGTATTTCATACAGCTACCCACCATGCAGATATATTTCCCCCTCCACAGCACACGTGTGGTTTCCTTTCATTCTAGAAAAATTATGCTACAAGCCCAGCAAGGAGAATAACTCCTGTGTTTTTCCTCTTCTGTGGAATGTGCTTTTATGATATGTTTTTTAATTGATTAAGAGGTGAGGGTAATAAATGAACATCTGATTCAAGTTTCAGCAAAGGGCTCTTTATTGGAGTACACATTCTAAAAAGTTATTTTAGGCAAGTACCCAGAGGCCATTTTTAAAACCACGAGGCTAGAGAGGGAGGCTGTTATCCTAATGAAACCTGGCACTCCTTAGAAATAAACTAAGGGTTTCCTTCCACGCTGAGTGGCTAGTGGGGTTGAGAGGACATATTTTAAGATGGTAGAATCTAAACATTAGCTGGATTTGCATTTTTAAAGCCTATCTTTTGCTTTGCACATATTCTCTGTTCCCTAGCCACTCTGTCATTGTATGCTCTAAGTTGCTTGCTTACAGCAAGACCTTGGGCTCATTTTATGAGGTGTGGAATAGAAAACCAGCCTGGTGCTTTGACTGGCTGAACTTTCCATCCTGGTTTAAACAACCTGGGAAAAGTCAGGGTGATTTATGACAGTAGTTTTAACTACCCTTTTACTTATAGCCAGAAAGGGTCTCGTGCTGTTCCCACCCCCCAAAAAAAGTGCATTTTAAACTACTAGTATCCTACTTTTGACTTATCTTCTTAACAATTCATTAATTAAATCTGTTTATGCAACTAGCTGCCTTGCCTCTTTTGTAAAGAATGATAGGGTAGAAACCAGGGGGTTTAGTTAAACACTGTTTCCAATACGATCCAATACGATCTTGACAGGAAAAGCCTACACGACAGATATCAGGCCTGCTGGAAATCGTTCTTTTGGTTTGTATGCACCTGTCCAACACGTCTCAGGTGCTGTGCCCATACCATCTAATGGTATCTTTTCAAGCTGGTGTTCTCTGCAAATGAAATGATGTTCTTTACACCATCCAATGAGCTCCTAACCCCAAGATGTTTCAAGGGGATAAGGATGTGTTTGTGAAAGATCATTTGAAATGATTGTCAATAGGGACACATTTTTTATATGTGCTTTTTTAAAAAAAATTGTTGTTGTTGGTCATAGGGCTTGAACTCTGGGCCTGGGTGCTGTCCCTGAGCTCTTCAGCTCAAGGCTAGTGCTCTACCACTTGAGCCACAGCACCACTTCCGGTTTTCTGGTGGTTTTTGTTGGAGATAAGGGTCTCATGGACTTTCCTGCCTGGGCTGGCTTTGAACTGCGATCCTCAGATCTCAGCTTCCTGAATAGCTACAATTACAGGCGTGAGCCACCAGCACCTGGCAGTATGTGCTTTTGTGTGTGTGTGTGTGTGTGTGTGAGCACGCGCGCGCGCGCGCGCACTGGTCACAAGTCTTGAACTCAGGGTCTGGTCACTGTCCTTAAGCTTCTTTTGCTTAAGGCTAGTGCTTTGCCACTTGAGCCACAGTGCCACATTTAGCTTTTTCTGAGTAGTTTATTGGAGATAAGAGTCTCATGGACTTTCCAGCCCGGGATTGGCTTCAAACTGCAATCCTCAGATCTCATACAGGTATGAGCTAACAATGCCTGGCTCTTAAACATTATTTTGAGCTATAGGTACTTGAGTTGCTGAAGTCCCTTATCTACTTAAAATCAGAGACATCCAAAAGGACTCAATTTAAAAAAATCTTTTTGTTTATCTCCTCAGAGAAGAGAGAAGTCAGCATTACACCTAAACATTGTCACAGAGCTGTTGTATCTCCCATAGATCCTCATATTTTAGATGAGGATCTTTTTGTGTTTTCATAGTACCATTTCTCTCTGCCTTCTCAGAACTAATATCTTCTCTCAGAAGTGTCTCTGCCCTTCCCTCTCCCACATTAAAATAGCAAATAGTCTCCAAACTCTTCTTCCTAAAGTCACATTTTCTGCAAACTTCCATGTATGTATGTAAATGAAAATTATCTTTCATCATTTTTAATTTGCAGTTCCCTAGATACCACACATAAGAAGGCAGAGAAAATTAATCACTTTGATATAACTTTCTTGCTGGAAAAATAAGAGGTAGAACATATAGGGATGAATATTTGCATGGAAAGATCTGAATATTTTAAAATTATTGTATTGCTGTTTCTCTTAGACAAATTAGCAAGCAGTAGGAACCTCCTGTATTTGTAAAATGGGGTGCCAATGTCTACTTCTCAAGATTGCTGGGGGAGTAAATTAGGTAATTTGTAAAAAACATATGATCATATAAAATGATGTTTATTGAAATGAACTCCAAGAACAGAAACAAGAAACAAGAGGCTTTTTGTTATTTTGCTTTTTCCCCTCCTTTGGTGCTTTTTTTTTTTAACATGTAAGGAAGTTTATTACTTTAAAAAATTATTGTAAAGGTGATGTACAGAGGGGTTACAGTTACATAAGTCAGGTAATGAGTGCATTTCCTTTTGAACAGTGTCACCTCTTTCCTCATTCTTTCCCAGTTTTTTCGCATCCGGCTTTCCTCTTCCATGTTGTATAGTTCACCCTTTGTCCCTCTATTTCTGTGCTTCCCCATCCCCTCTCCAAATGAGATATACTTATATACACGACAAAGGGTACAGACATCAAAAACAGCGACAGAAGGGAATAAACCAAAGAAAAAAGAAAGTAATAAAACAGGAAAGAATAAATTAAAAGAACTGAAAATAGTAAAATGAAAAACCTCTTGTTTCCATTTCTTGGAGTTCATTTTGACAAGCATCATTTTATATGATCATATGCACATAGCTATTGAGCCCTTGTGATCCTCTCCTAAGAATATCCTCCTTTGTTCTCATGGTGTGAAAGTTTAGACTGCTCTTTAATTAGTCATGTCCAGGTGTAATTATTTGTCTTTTACTATCCATTGGCTTTACTTGCAGATTTATAGGCACATTCTAATTATTACAAACGAGGGAAACCATGCAGCCTATGTTTCTTTGGGTCTGGCTTACTATGCTTAATATAATTTTTTCCAAGTCTTCCCATTTCCTTACAAATGGGGCAATATCATTCTTTCTGATGGAAGCATAGAATTCCATTGTGTGTATACACTACATTTTCTTGATCCATTTGTCCACTGAGGGCATCTGGGTTGATTCCATATTTGGCTATGGTAAACAATGCTGCAATAAACATGGCCGTGCTGAGAAATGGTCTTGTACTGTTCAATAAAGAAGTGCATTTTGAACTACTAGTATCCTACCTTTTGACTTTATCATCTTAATAATTCATTAATTAAATCTGTTTATGCAAATGACTAACTTGCCTCTTTTGTAAATAAGGATAGGATGAAAATCAGGGAGTGATTTAGTGTAGCCTGGTTTGTGGTCAGTTGCCAAAGCTCCAGCTGCAAACCTTTTTGAGTGACAGCATTAGGGGGGAGATGTGTTAGGCTGAGATCCCTGGAATCAGTGAAGGCAATGGTGGAAAGGTTATCTAGCATCTACCCCTCGTGGTGTAACCAAAGGACTTCTGGGAGTTCCCTTCTTTTTATGTTTTCAAATGGGAGAAGAATGGGTCAGAAAAATTTGTCCTCTGAAGGTGAGAAGTGGTATGTTAAGCAGACTCTGGGAGTCCCTTGAGAGACCAAAGTAATTGTCCATGATAATATCCCTTTTTTTCTGATCTGGAAAATGACAGATTCTTCCTTAGAAGTTGCAGCAGCTCTGAGAAGCTTTGCTTGAATCCTCTTTCCTTTCTAGAATACTCGTTGAAAAGTACTGTTGTTTTTTTGCTTTTACTTGTTTTGTTTTTTGCTTTTTCTTATTTTGTTTTTGTTCTTTTCTTCATTGAAAAGTATTTCTTGGTAATGATCACATGCAGCTTATTTGATAGTATTTGATTGCTTACCTACCCCACCCCCTCGGACATGAGAATCTGGACTCTCTCCGGGTCAAGATCCGGGGTTTTCTCTGAATAGGGCTGTAACAATGCCTGGAGGAGTTCATTAGCTTGGGACTTTATAGCAATCATAAAGCTATTAACTAAGAATGCCAACACAGTCCCGTGGGCTGCGTTGAATGTGAGCTCCATTTTCTAGAGAACAACTCCGAATATCTTACAGTGTGACTCTGTTATTAATTTATTATTCTTCACTGCTGGGGACTTGGGGAAACCTTTAGCCACGTGTGTCGAAGGGAAGGGGCGCTGCGGTGGGCAGACTCTTCTCTTTTGTCAGCCAGTTGTGTGTTTTGTCTGCTGACCTTTTCAAACTGTCCCATGTCACTCTCCTCTGGCACTTGGTTCACTGGAATGGTGGCTTCAGCTTATGAGTGCTTTTGCTTTTTTTTTTTTTTTCTGCTACTAATGAAATATCCTCTACCGCATTGGCTCAGTTGAGAACTCAAGAATTCAGAGTACTTTCGGTCAGATTCAAGGCTGTAACCTGTGCTCCAGTTGTGCATGACTAATGCATGCCTGTTGTCTACTTGCGGGGCTCAGAAAACTATACTCTCAAATATGCCACAGTGAAAGTGTTTTTTTTTTTTGCCAGTCCCGAGACTTGAACTCAGGGTCTGGGTACTGTCCCTGAGCTTCTTTTGCTCAGCTAGCATTCTACCACCTGAGCCACCATGCCACTTCCAGCTTTTTCTGTTTATGTGGTACTGAGGAATCGAACCCAGGCCTTCATTTATGCGAGGTAAGCACTCTACCACTAAACCACATTCCCAGCTCCACTCTGAAGTTCAAACTGAGAGCTCTTTGCAAATGCAAAGAAGGATTTCCTCTATCTATCTATCTGTCTATCTATCTATCTATCTATCTATCTGTCTGTCTGTCTGTCTGTCTGTCTGTCTGTCTGTCTGTCTGTCTGTCTGTCTGTCTATCTATCTATCTATCTATCTATCTATCTATCTATCTTTATTTATTTGCTAGTCCTGGGGCTTGAACTCAGGGCATGGGCAGTGTCCCTGAGCTTCATTTTGCTCAAGGCTAGCGTTCTATCATTTGAGATACAGCACCACTTCTGCTTTCTCTGTGTATGTGGTTCTGAGGAATCGAACTCAGGGCTTTATGCATGTGAGGCAAGCACTCTACTGCTAAGCCACATTCCCAGCCCTCCTCTATCTACTTTAAAGGCAGAACTTCACAGAAGCTATACCATACGCAAGAATAGTCAGTGAGTCCTAAATAGGATGTGAGTCTCTTAGACTCTTCATAGGTATTACACTTTTTTTTTTTGGCTCCATTTTTTTTTTGTCAGTCCTGGGATTTTGAAATCAGGGTCACATGCTTAAGTGAAACATTTCAAAATTTTCTAGCTTTTGAAGTCTACAGAACATTATTGTCACCAATAGTGACCCTACTGTGTAATGGCTTACTTGAACTGCTTGCTGCTTTTTAAAAAATATGTATTTTTATTGTGTACAGAGGGGTTACAGTTACACGAGTAAGGTAATGAGTATATTTCCTATGGAGCATTGTTACCCCCTCCTTTGTTTTTCCCCTACCATGCCTTCCCTCCCACCTCCCCAACTCCTCCCCCAACCCAAGTTGTAACATTTGTTTTCAACACAGTGTCTTGTACCTCTCCTGCTTGCTGCTTTGTGTGTGTGTGTGTGTGTGTGTGTGTGTGTGTGTGTGTGTGACAATGTGACAGTACTGGGGCTTGAGCTCAGAGCCTCATGTTCTTGCTTGTATGGCTGCTCCTCTATCACTTTACCTAAGTCTCTACTTCCAGCTTTTTGCTGGTTAGTCGGAGGTGTTCTTTTGTATTTGTTTGTCCAGGCTAGCTTCCAAAGGTGATCCCCACGTCAGGATTTCCCGAGTAGCTAGAATTGTAAACTTATTAGCTGCTTTCAAGCATTCAACAGGACATAATGTCTTTTTTCCCATGAAACCCAATGTTGGCCAGAATCTCTGCAACTTAGTACCCATTGATCAATCTCCTTCCCTGCCTCTATCCCTCTCCTGACTCTCAAATTTCTAGGATAGCAATCCTTTTATTTAATATGTGAGTGAGCTCATGTGGTGCTTGTCTTTCTCTACCTGGTGTATTTCACCTCACACAATGATCTCCAGTTCCATCCTCATTGTTGTAAATGAAGGAAATCCATTCTTTCTGTAGAGGACTATTTTTCCTGTTCTGTGCATGGATCACATTTTCTTTCTCCATTCGTCAGCAGATGGACACTGAGGCTGTTTCTATTTCCTGGCTATTACCACTAACCTGGCAATGAATTTGGGAGTGCAGATGTCTCTCTGACATATGAATCTCATTTCCTTTGGGTATATATGCAGCAGTGGTGGCGATTGCTGGATCATAGGGTAGTTCTATTTTGAATTTTGTTTTTGAAGCATTTCCAGACTGCATTTCATTAATGGCTGACAAACCTATAGACAGGTTCTGCTAGCCTTGTGTGCACGCCTGGCACTTCCCCTGCTTTCCTGGACTCCCTCTGCATCCTCTTTCTGTCTGCCTTGGATCTTCTTGGTTGCCTTTGTGATGTCCTGAGGCTGTAAAGGGCCATCATCTAATCTGAATAAACAGATTTAGTTGTGCAGATCCTGTGACCCTCTTGTGAGTACGTGGAGACGCCTGAGTAGGGTAAGACATAAACATTTTTATGTTCCTGCGGCTCTGCCACAGGGATTTTAGATGTGCCTGGAGCTTTTGGGGAGAGACATGGCTTCAGGACACAGCCAGGGAGGTAGCTGGGTTGACAGGTCCCATCCCTGCTGTCAGAATGGGGTGTGAAAGTCGGATGTGTTATCAGCAAGCAGGAATAGCAATTTCAGGGATTATGAGAGATTCTGGCCAGCATTGGGTTTAATGGGAAAAAAGACATTATGTCCTGTTGAATGCTTGAAAGCAGTTAGAGTCTTTATGAGGTGTTCTGAGAGGCAATCCTAACATTGCTCTATTTTCTTCAATCAGGGACAAATTTATCTTTGCAGCCTTTGACCTTGTGGCTGTAATCTATACCCCTGGGACCACTACTGAGGATTTCTAACCAGCAGTCTAAAATCTGTTTTTGTCTTAGAATTGTGGTTAACCAATCTATTATTAGGGTCTTTTTTTCCCTTTGTTTTTGTCTGTTATGGGGCTTGAACTCAGGGCCTGGGAGCTGCTCCTGAGCTTTTCCCCTCAAGTCTAATGCTCTATTACTTTGAACTGCAAAGCGTGCTCAGGAGCTGACAAGAGTGGGAGGAGAGGGGCTTCCATGGAGTTGTGCCATTGAAGCTGGGCTGGACCATTGGCGCAGTCATTGAATATGGTCATTGGCTGGGGAGGTGGTATGGAAGGACTGACCTCCACCCTGTTTTCCCAGGTGCATACAGACATCAGACCACGCACGATACGCACAGACTGCCTGATGCAGGCAGAGCCATCGACCTGAGCCTAGCTGTAAACATTCCATAGTGAGCTCAGCCTGTAAAGCTCTGAGGCCAAGCTGTGAGTCCAGGAAAGGGTTAAGAGGTTGGAAGTCTGAAAACTGTGCCCTGTGAAGGTCAAACTGTCCAGGCAAGACAGCTGTAGAGCTGTTTGAACATTAAAAAAGGTTGAGACCTTGGATAAGGGAATACTTACCCTATTCTCTGCCTGCACCTGCAGTCACCCCCTATTCTAAACTCAAGTAACCTCTGCCTCCCTACTCAGACCCTATAAAAACCTTCGCTCCAACCCTGCCCCCCCTGCCCCCGCCCCAACACAGCCTCCAAGCCCGTGGGAAGGCTGTGCTTCTCAGTGTTCCTCAACAAACAGTTCTAGCCTGTTGAAGATCGAGTCCAGCCTATGTCCTTCCATTCTTCTCCATTTTCCTAACAGTTTGACCCTGGCTAAGGCAGCTCCCTTTGGAGACTATGACCTTTAACCAGACACCATTCTCAGCAGTCAAATGAACCTGAGCTCTTCTACCTTTCTTGTCCTTTGTCCCATGTCACTGTTCCCAAGAGAATCTCCAAAGCGTTGTGAGGCTCTCATTGTCCTCATGACCTATCCTTCATCCTCATCCTCATCATCCTCATCCTCATCATCCTCATTTTGTTGGTCATGGGGCTTGACCTCAGGGCCTGGGTGCTGTCCCTGAGCTCTTTTGCTCAAAGCTAGCACTCTACCACGTTGAGCCACAGCACCACTTCCGATTTTCTCAAGGTTAATTGGAGGTAAGAGTCTCAGGGACTTTCTTGCCCAAACTGCCTCTGAGCCACGTCATCCTCAGATCTTAGCCTCCTAAGTGTAAGGTCTGCTCCTGGATGGGTAGCAGACTCCACCCTCCTCGCAGCAAAGTCTCCACCCAGTACCTGCGTTACCTAGGCAACTTGCACACCTGGAAGAGGTCACATCTGCATCCACTGAGGTCACATCTGAATTTGATGTGGCTACACCTTTCTCCGCCCATACCCTAGATAAGGCCTAGCCCAGGCCCAGACGCCCTCTCTCTGCTCTTTTCTAGCTCTTTCTCAGCTCTTTCCTTCTCTTCTCTTTCCCAGCTCTCTTCTCTTTCCTAGTTCTCTCTTTCCCACCTTTCCCAGACGCTCTTTTTTCTAGCTCTTTTCTCTCTCTTTTCCAGCTCTCTCTCTTTCCCAGCCACATGGAGGGCCAACATGGCCTGGTGCCAGCCAGATCGATGAATAAACCTACCCCTTACCTGAATACAACGTGCATGCTGCTGTTCTTACTCATTTATCTTTTTAAAAACCTAACACTAAGTAGCTAGGATTACAGGCGTAAGCCACTGATGCTCTCTTTATTACTTTTTATTATTAATTATTACTATTATTTTGAGACAGGGCTTCATTATGTTGTAGCCCAAGCTGGTCTGGAATTCTTGATCTTCTTGCTTCACCCTCCTGAGTGCTGGGATGAGAGAAATGGGCTAGCATGCCTGGCTTCCTTCTTCCTTTTTTGGAGCTGGATCTGATCTATACAACTAAAGAAGCCCTTGCCCCTTTGAAGTGTCTAATCATAACTTTTATTCTGGGAAATCCACCCCTCTGAACACAGCATTGTTGGCTTTTTTTTTTCAAAGTTTTATTGAACGCATTCTTATTTGTTAGTGATCTGGGCCTGGAGAGGGTTGCAAAGGTGAATTCAATGAAGTGGTTTGCTTCAAAGTGATTCATACATTGGAAAAGGGAGTGGAGTTGGGGGTGGAGAAGGTCATAAGAGAGTAGAGAAAACAGGAAGGGCTTTGTGCAGCCCAGCTGCCTGGGTCTTCACAATGGATCACTGAGTTAGTTGTAACATTGTCTCTCTATCTCTTTTGCCTGGGTCTGCCGAGCTTACTGCAAGGCCTCCCAAATGTGAGCTGTTGCAGGCTCTGCCCGGTAGTCATCATCTTAGGCAGAGCTGGGATCAAGCCCAGGGCCTGGAATATGCTTAGCAAACAGTCTACCACTCTCCTCCCAGCTCTTTTGTTAGTCTTTAGTTTTTGAGATAGAATCTTTACTGGGGCTGGCCTTGAACTTGTGATTCTCTTGCCATCAGCTGGGTGATCTCTGCAACACAGAAGACCAGACGTGAAAAAATACACACATACACATACATATAATATACATATACATGTACACATAGGACCGCTGCAGTCATATGTGTATAATATGTATAATATATACATATCCATAAATGTATGTACATTATATACATAAATTTATCTACATAATATATACAAAATTATGTTGCCTATACATGCATGTAACTTTTTATTAATTACATAATTGTACATAAATATAAATGTAAAGCAAATGCAAATATAAATATATTTATGTCTGTATCTATATATGTTGGTTCTGGTCCTGAGGTTTGAATTCAGGATCTAGGCATTATCCATGAGCTTTTGTGTTCAAAACTAGTGGCACTCTATCACTTGAACCCCAGCTCCACTTCCAGCTTTTTGGTGGCTAATTGGTGATAAGTCTCACAGACTTTCCTGCCTAGGCTGGCTTTGAACTGTGATCCTCAGATCTCAGCCTCCTGAATAGCTAGGATTACAGGTGTGAGCCACTGGTGTCTGGCTATAGCTAGGAAATATTAAAAAAAAATTAGGGCTGGGAAGGTGGCTCAGTGGTAGAGCGCTTGCCTGGCATGCCTGAGGCCCTGGGTTCGATTCCTCAGCACCACATAAGCAAAAAGAAGAAAAAAGCCGGAAGTGGCTCTGTGGCTCAAGTGGTAGAGCGCTAGCCTTGAGCTGAAGAGCTGAGGGACAGTGCCCAGACCCAGAGTTCAGGCCCCACGACCAGACCAAAAAAAAAAAAATTAGGCCTGTCATAAGTAGATACAGACTCTTTCTCCCCTTGTCATTACACCCGAAATAATACAGAATGTTATCTGTGTGCATTGCAGTTACATTGGAGCAGATACTAGAAGTTTCCAGAGACGATTTAAAGTATGCAGGAGGGTCTGGAGATGCAGCTGAGTAATAGAGCACTTGATTACTGTATCTTGGGGTTCAAACCTTGGGTTTGATTTCCAGCATGAAAGCAAAGTATATATGAGGATGTGCATAGGCTCTGTAAATACTACAGCATTTTATATAAAGAGCATGTGTGCATGTAGAGTCCTGGAGTCAGTCTTCCTGTGGATTTGAAGGACCAACTGTACTAGAGATTAGTTTAATGAATATCCACAATAGATAGCTGTATACATATTATTGAAAGCTAGGACAGTAGAAAAAAGCTTTGATCTCCCTACCTAGAGAAAAACCAAGGCTTAAACTGTACGTCTTGGTGCACGTTTGTATTTTGTTTTTGTTTCTGGTCGGTTGTGGGGCTTGAACTCTGGGCTTGGGCACTGTCCCTCACCTCTTCAGCTCAAGGCTAGTGCTCTACCACTTAAGCCACAGTGCCACTTCCGGTTTTTTCTGCTTATGTGGTGCTGAGGAATTGAACCCAGGGCCTCATGCATGCAAGGCAAGCACTCTACCACTGAGCTACTTTCCCAGTTTGGCGCAAGTTTGTAATGAGCATTTGGGAGTTTGAAGTAGGAGGATCAGGAGTTTGAGGCCAGCCTAGGGTACACAACAAGATCTTGTCTTAAAAATCAACACATGCCAGATATTAGTGGATTACATCCCATCTACATGAGAGGCTGAGCTCTGGAGGATTGTGCTTCTATTCCAGCCCTGGTTTAAAAAAAAAGTTCAGAACACTCTCATCTTAATCAATAGTTGGATAGAAAAGACTGACATTGGTGACTCACACCTGTAATCCTACCTACTTTGGAAGCTGAGATCTGAGGATTACAGTTCAAAGTCAGCCTGAGCAGGAAAGTCTGTGAGAGTCTCATTAACCACCAGAAAACCAGAAGTGGAGCTGTGGCTTCGGGTGGTGATGTGCTAGATTTGAATGAAAGAGCTCAAGGGTCAGTGCCCATGCTCTGAGTTCAAGGCCCATGAATAACAGAAGAGGAGGAGGAGGAGGAGGAGGAGGAGGAGGAGGA
>NW_012267240.1:11179569-11183053 GCF_000151885.1 Dipodomys ordii
GAGGAGGGGGAGGGGGAGGAGGAGGAGGGGGAGGAGGAGGAGGAGTTGGGTGTGCTGATACAGCTCAGCTACGTGGGAGTTGAGATTGGAAGGGGGATATTTCCAGACCATCCTGGGGAAAACAACCAACCAACCAAATAAAGAAGATCATGAACAATGCATCAGTGAGTGGCTCATGCCTGAAACCCTTGCTAGTCAGGAGTCTAAATCTGTAAGAACCAAGTTTGAGGTGAGCCTGGGTAGGAATGTCTCAGAGACCATGTCTGCCAAATACCCAGCAAAAAAAGCAGGACTCATATGCTAGAGCATGATATGCAAGCCAAACAAATGTGAGACCCTGAGTTCAAACCCTAGTGCTACCACCACCACCACCAAAACCAAACCAAACCAAACAAATTCACTAGACTCCATCTCAACAGAAGAAGCTGGGAATGGTGATCACCTACCATTCCAGTTACAGGAGGAAGCATCAACAGGAGAAATGTAGTTCAGATCAGCCTGGGCAAAAATGACACTCTATCTCAGAAATAACAAGAGCAGCTGGGTGTCTGTGGCTCACGCCTCTAATCCTCACAAGGCTGAAATCTGAGGACTGTAGTTTGAAGCCAGCCAAGGAAAGAAAGACTGTGGAACTCTTATCTTCAATTAAATACCAAAGAGTCTCAATTGAAGTTGTTGCTCAAGTAGGAGAGAGCTCGCCTTGAGCACAAACACTCAGGGACAGTGCCCAGGCCTTGAATTCAAGCCCTAGGATCAACATGTGCATGCACGTGTGCGTGCGTGCGTGTGCGTGCGTGCACACACATGCACACACACACAAAAGAGTAAAAAATGCCTGCAGGTGTGGCTCAACTCTCAAGCAAGTGTGAAGACCTGAGGTCAAGCCTTACTTTTCCCCCACCCCAAATGAACAAAAATCCACTACTATTCTTCTGTCGCACCATTTCCTTTGCTAATATGTAGAGATGAAAGATCTCTTTCTCTAATTTTGCATCCTGTATTCTTCAGGTAACACAGTGGTAAATCTAGAGTGCAGAGTCACACCGTGTTCAAAGGGCAGCTTCCCTGTCACCTTTGTGTGACCTTGGGCAGGTTAGTAGCCGCTCTGTCTCTCACTCTCTTGTGTCTAAAGAGGCAACAACAAAAGGACCTTTCAAATAGGTTCTTGTAAAGATCAAATGAGCTCATGTGTGGGAAGTTCTTAACATCCTTCTTGGCTTTCAGAAAATGCTCTATAAATGTTAGCATGACAGTTTTTCCCAAATTCTCACATCTTTCTGTTTATTGTGTGTATGAACTAGGCTGTCCTGTGGGTTTAACGCTTCTGTGGCTAACATTTCCCTTCTATTGGACATATAAACAGAATCCCTTTTTATTCATATAAAGATGTGTGGTGAACAATTTTGGATATAAACAGTTTATGAATTTTACATTTCTTTGAATTACAGTCCCAGGAATAGAATGATTAGGTCAAAGGGTAAACTTGTGCGTGTGTGTGTGTGTGTGTGTGATTTTTGAGTCCAATTTCTATGTTTAACTTTTACTTATTTTATTGTGGTAAACACTATGAATTATTATTCACTTATTACATATGTTTCTCTAACATTTAATGCAAATTATGGCCATGTTTTAAGAAACCATGTTTTAAGTTTGAACTAGTTTTCCAAGTATAAAATATTCCCTATTCTCCAAATTTATTTTCTTTTTCAAGCTGAAGTATAAGCTACACACAGGATCCAGTCTAGAGTTTGGGTCATGAGCTATCTTATACCCTCTGTTTTGTTTGAAGGGTTTTAAATCTCTATCTTTTGTTAGCCAGTATCAGAATATAAGAAATCCAATATTAACTTGAATTTCTTGGACATTTTGCTGTATGTTGAATAGAATTTCCCAAAATTGATTTTCACATATGAATCTCTTCATTGGTGACAGGTTAGTTAAATCTAAGTAGATGCTTTGATATTGGGAATAGAAAAATGTCTACTTTAGTAGAGTTGAACCACAGTGATGCCTAATGCAGTTTTACAGCTCCTTCATCCAGGCATCTTCTCAGTCTTTTTAGCTCAACCTACTCAAGAATCAAGGAGCACTGATCTGAGAGCCAAGGTGATTGAATGCTCATTCCAGACTGCCATAGTTAGGTGAATGACTTTGAGCAAGGCACCCACATCTCTGTGACTGGCTTAGTTAAAAGTATTAGGCCTGTAATTCCAGCTACTTGGGAAGCAGAGACAGGAGGACCACGGCGTGAGCCTATCTGAAAAACAAACTAAAAATAAAAAACACCAGGTGCCAGAGGCTTATGCCTGAAACCCTAGCTTATTCTTTTTTATTTTTTGTTGGTCATGGGGCCTGAACTCTGGGCCTGGGTGCTGACCCTCAGCTCTTCAGCTCAAGGCTAGCGCTTTACCACTTGAGCCACAGCGCCACTTCCGCCTTTTTCTGCTTATGTGTGCTGAGGAATGGAACCCAGGGCCTCATGCATGCAAGGCAAGCGCTCTACCACTGAGCCACCTTCCTAGCTCAACCCTAGCTTATTCTGTGTACTCAGTGTGATGCCTACAATACAGCTCAGAGCATTGGTAGTATTGGGGTTTCAATTCAGGGCCTAGAACTTGCTCAACTGATCTTCTACCACTTGAATCATGCCTCCAACCCAGTTGTTTGCTGGTTATTTTGGAAAGGGAGGCTTGCCGAGCTTCTTGCCTGTGATGGCTTCAAACCTTGATCCTCAGGACTTAAGCTTCCTGAGGAGCTAGGATTACAGATGTCTTTCTTTTCTTTTCTTTCTTTTCTCTCCTCTTCTTTTCTCTTTCTTTCTTTCTTTTCTTTCTCTCTCCCTCCCTCTCTTTCTTTCTTTCCTTTCTTCTTTCCTACCTCTTCCTCCCTCCCTCTCTTTCTTTCCTTTCTTCTTTCCTCCCTCTTCCTCCCTTCCTCCCTTCCTCCCTTCCTTCCTTCTTTCCTTCCTTCCTTCCTTCCTTCCTTTCTTTCTTTCTTTCCTGTCTTTCTTTCTTTCTTTTTTCTTTCCTTCCTCCTTCCCTCCCTCTTTCTTCCTTCCTTCCTTCCTTCCTTCCTTTCTTTCTTTCTTTCTTTCTTTCTTTCTTTCTTTCTTTCTTTCTTTCTTTCTTTCTTTCTTTCTTTCGTACTAGAGCTTGAACTCAGAGCTTGGGTACTGTCTCTTAGCTTTTTTTGCTTGAGACTGGCAATCTATTACTTGAGCCACAGCTGTATTTCTGGCTTTTTAGTGGTTAATAGGAGATGAGTCTCATGGACATTCCAGTTCTAGCTAGATTCAAATCAAGATCCTCAAGTCACAACCTCCTTAGTAGCTAGGATTACAGACATGAGACATTAATGCCTGGCTTAAAAATATCTTGTGTTTGAAACAGAATCTTGCTATGTAGCTTAGGCTGGCCTCAAACTTGTGAGCCTCTTACCTCAGCCTTCCAAGTGGTAAGATTATATAAGCATGTGCCATCATGCC
>NW_012267240.1:11184938-11187745 GCF_000151885.1 Dipodomys ordii
ATTTGTTGTGACCCTGGGACTCTGTTCAGGAAGTTCCTTCCTGTGCTTATTAGTTCAAGTGTCTCTCCTACTCTGTCCTGCAGTAGTTTCAGAGAAATGGGTACATTTCTTATCAAGCATTGTAGCCTCCTCCTTTGTTTCCCCTTCCCATCCTCCCCCCTCCCCTCCACCAAAGTTGTAAAGTTCATTTTTTTGACATAATGACTTGTACATCTCATTGTTGCAATGGGTCCACCTGATTTGTTTTTTCCCTTCCCCTCCACAAATTGTACCAACATCAAATATAGTGAAAGCAAGGGTTATACCATGGGGGAGGGACATACAAAGCAACAAAGAAATAATCTTATAAATGTGTTAGAAACAATTGCATGAAAGAAAAAAAACATGTGAATACATATCTCATGGTTCATTTCCCTAACATCAACTTATCTGACCTTTTCTGCTTGACTCAGACATATACTAGTTATTGCAAATAAAGAAACGATGGGACCTATGTTTCTTTGGGCCTGGCTTACTTCACTTAATATAAAATTTTCCAAGTCTTTCCATTTCCTAACAAATGGGGCAATGTCATTCTTTCCGAAAAATATGGAACGCTTCACAAATTTGCGTGTCATCTTTTCACAAGGGCCATGCTAATCTTCTCTGTATTGTTCCAATTTTAGTATATGTGTTGCCGAAGCGAACACACATGTCTTTATTGACACATGTATTTCTACAACATTCTCTAGGTTTCCTTTTATTTTCTACAAGATTTATATAGTGCTGTCTTTGTCTTTTTCGACACATATTCCTGATATTGTGGTTTTTTTTCCTCTTGTAAATTTTTTTTTTTTTGGGTCCGGTCCGTGGGGCCTGAACTCTGGGCCTGGGCACTGTCCCTCAGCTCTTCAGCTCAAGGCTAGTGCTCTACCACTTGAGCCACAACCGCCACTTTCAGCTTTTTTCTTTTTGCTTATGTGGTACTGAGGAATCAAACCCAGGGCCTCATGCATGCAAAGCAAGCGCTCTACCACTGAGCCACCTTCCCAACCCTCTCTTGTAATTTTAATGAAGCATGCTACTAATTTTTAAAAACTCTCTTACAGCCATCAAATTTTAGTATTTAAGTCGATCTGGGGGGTGGGGGAAAATAATGGAACTAGTAGTTATTGTAAAACATCTTTCTGTTTCAATATTTCCTCTCCCCCTGAACTCCAATTTCTTGCTTGTTGAGCTGCTGGGCATCGTTCCATCCATCATTGGAACTCTGTTCATTCCTCCACCTTTTTCCAATTTGGGCTTCAGTTTAGATCATCTCCACGGCTCCATCTTCATGTTTACTGGTTCCAAACAGTCTCATCCATGCACAACCTTCATCTAGCCAGACGAGGGGATGCAGAGACAGATCTCCATGGCTCTTTTCCTCCCTTTTTTCCTTTCCATCTTAGGGATGAAGGCCTAGCTCCATGTGCATGCCAAACACAAGTTTTAATACTTAGCTACACCCCAGCCCTGTAGCATCTTTTCTCTGATACCCTGATCCACAAATTTCAGCCATGTTAGTGACCTCAATAACAATCTCAATCTCCTTAACCCAGCAAGATCTCTTTGGTCTTCCTTCTCTGAGCCAGTCTGGAAAGACACTCCTGGTAGCAGCAAATGAAGGTGATCCTGGTACCCAACTCAATTTCTTCTCTTCTCTCCAGAAGCACAGTCCCTGCAGTGTACATTATTCAGTACCAGAAAACAGTTATTTCATACACCTTCGTTTAATAGTCCAGTTTAATAGTTGTTTATTGAGGGCCAGTGTAGTACCTGTGATTCCACTGTGGCCAAGAGTGTCATCTCTTCCCCACCCCCAAGTTGTAGTTTTACTTTTAGAAGTTTCAGTTACCTGCAGCCATCGGTGATTAAAAAAATATAAAGTGGAAAATTCCAGATTGAGAGACAGGGAGCACATGTACCCAATGATTATTTAGTTATTTATTTTGCCTGTCTTGGGGTTTGAAGTTAGTAGGGCTGGGGTGCTGCCCCTGAGTCTCTTTATGCTCAAGGCTAGAGCTCTCTACCACTTGAGCCACAGTGCCACTTCTGGTTTTTTCTGAATAGTTTATTGAAGATAGGAGTCCCCATAGACTTTTCTGCCTGGGCTGGCTTCAAACCACGCTCCTCAGATCTCAGACTCTTGAATAGCTAGGATTACAGCTGTGAGCCACTGGCACCCAGCTAATCCAATGGTTATTACAATATTTTGCTATAACTGTGCCACTTTATTTTACTTTATTTTTAGTTATTGTTACTACCATATCTGAACTCTATTATGGATGAAGTGTAGAGAAAAGAGCACATGGGGAGCTGGGATGTAGCTCGGTGTCAAAGAACTTACCTAGAGAGTGCAATGGCCTGGGTTTGATTCTCAGTAACAAAAAAGAAAGAAAGAAATACAGTTAAAAAACAAACAACGACTAACCAAGCAAGCAAGCAAGCAAGCAAGCAACCAAGCAATCAACCAACCAAACAAACCTTAGCCAGATGCTGGTGGCTCGCCTGTAATCTTAGCTACTCAGGAGGCTGAGATCTGAGGACTGCAATTAGAGCCCAGGCTGGAAAGTCCATGAGATTCTTATCTCTAACCACCAGAACACCAAAAGTGCAAGTGGGGCTCAAAGGGTAGAGTGCTAGCCTTGAGCTGAGGAGCTCAGCAACAGTGTCCAGGCCCCGAGTTCAAACCCCATGACAAGAAAGAAAGAAAGAAAGAAAGAAAGAAAGAAAGAAAGAAAGAAAGAAAGAAAGAAAGAAAGAAAGAAAGAAAGGAAAAAGCATAT
>NW_012267240.1:11187795-11193771 GCF_000151885.1 Dipodomys ordii
CCATGACAAGAAAGAAAGAAAGAAAGAAAGAAAGAAAGAAAGAAAGAAAGAAAGAAAGAAAGAAAGAAAGAAAGAAAGAAAGGAAAAAGCATATAGATTTGGGGGTGATGGGGGTTCTGTTTCTTGGGATAAAGCCCAATAAAAAGGGGACTGCGACAGATAAATTATTAGCTACTTAATGGACAAGTTGGGTACTTCTTCCCATATAATGTCTCAACACAGTGTATGTCTTAGTTATGCATTGCTGCATTGCAAATCACCCCCAAAGTGTAATGGTTTTAAAAACCCACCTTTAAAGCAAAAACAAACCTCACGGTGAGTGTGGGTAGGGTGTTCAGGTATGGCTTTGATGAGTGGTTCTGGCTAGGGTCCCTCTGGGGGCTGTCTTCAGGATGGCAACAGGAGCTGCAGGCATCTGACTGCTTGGCCAGACCCAGGGAGCTGCTTCCAAGATGGCTCACTTCTGTGATTATTGGCAGGAACCCTGTGTTCCTCACTGGAAGTTGGCAGACAGCCTCTGCTCTTCACCCTGTAGCCTCTCCCTGCAGCATGTCAGGCAGCTTCCGCGAGAGCAGAGCAAGGTGAAGAGAGAGGAGGGAGCCCCAACACCCTCACGCTCCACGCTCCAAAACATGTCCATCACTTTAGAAGCAAATCACCAAGTCCAGAGCCAATCACGAAGTCCAGAGCACATGCACTGTAGGAGGGAAACAAAGTTCCACCTCTTAAAGAAGGAGGAGTCTCACAACATTGTGGACACAGTGAAAAACCACCACAACTCTTTAGTGTTGTTCCTAAAAGGTTGGGCAAGAATCAATCACAAAACCTTAGCAACACAAATTTGTTTTTAACTCACATCCAAGGATGGCTTTATTTAACCAGTGATTTATTTACCCCAAGGTAGCCCTCTGTTGAGGGATAAATTTTGATGCCCATTTAATTTTGGTTTGAGGTTAATAATAATGGTATCTAATTACTGTGGTACATAATATATTACTAGAAACAAATGTTTCTGGATATTTCAAAAGTGAATTAAAATTCCTCTTCTATTCATAATTAACAAAAGGATTTCATATGTGATTTATAAAATCAATTATCTCCACACTTTTGGCATTTGCTGTGGCTCAAAATGGTAGAGCACTAGCTTGAGCAAAAAAGTGCCCAGGCTCTAAGTTCAAGCTCCGTGCTGGTGGCTCATGCCTGTAATTCTAGTTACTCAGGAGGCTGAGATTGAGAATTATAATTTGAAGGCAGGAAAGTCCAAGAGATTCTTCAATTACCCACCAGGAAACCAGAAGTGGCGCTGTGGCTCAAAGTGGTACAGCTCTAGTCTTCAGCAAAAATGCTCAGAGACAGTGCCTAAACCCTGAGTTCAAACCCCACAACCAGAAAAAAAAATGCCATTGATGTGATAATACTGATATTAGACGGGATGCGTATATGATTCATTTATAACTGTTCCCTATATTTCCACCATATTTTGACAATCATCTGACTGACAATCATCATATTTATTGTCCCTATATATTTTCACTTGGCTTGATTTTTATTTATTTATTTATTTGCCTGTCCTGGGCCTTGAATTTGGGTCTGAGCACTGTCCCTAAGCTCCTTTTGCTCAAGGCTGCCACTCTACCACTTGAGCCATAGCACCATTTCTAGCTTTTTCTGTGATGAATTGGAGATGAGAGTATCATGGTCTTTCCTGTCTGAGCTGGCTTTGAACTGCAATCTTCAGATCTCAGCCTCCTGAGTAGCTAGGATTACAGGCATGAGCCATTGGTGCCCTGCTGGGCTTGATTTTTTTTAAAAACAAATATTTGAAAATGAAAATCCTGTTTTTCAGATGCAAGCAATACTGTTTTTTATATTGCATTAAATTTTTTGTATGTCTGGGCTATATCATCTATTTAAATATTTGTTATGTCTACAGTTTTTTCATAATTATGAAATGTCATTATCCTGGAGTTAATTTGTATATGTATTTAAAATCCATTGAGTTACTAGAGGAATGTTTTTGCTTTTCTAAATCATCTGGCTTTATTAGAGTAAGCATGAAAAATGTTAGTTGTCTTCAATTAAAAAATACTGGAAGAATGCTCTATTGCTTCGTTATTTTAAATACGTAGTGGAATTGAGGTTGGCATGCAAGATGTACTCTGTCTATTTGAGGAATCAGTGTACGTCACTGCTTTTTGTTGGTTGGTTTGGTTCTTGCTTTCTTCCTCCTGGCAGCACAGTAGCTAGGCATGTTGGCTCTTGGGGGTACACGTGCACACTTCCAGTCTTGGCTTGGTGCTCTTTAGTCATGTGTCATGTGCAAGTTTCTTGATCTCTCTGTACCTCAGTTTTCCCATCTGTAAAATGAGAATAAGAACACTACTTTCTGTGTGTCAGCACCAAATCTCCATGACAGAGTCCAGGCTCTGGACATAGACACAGATGCTAAGATGGTATGTGGACCATTTCATCCAAAGAGAGATGGATTGTAATAGAAGAAGGAATCTGCTGTGCTGGTGCTAGAAAAATAAGAATAGGCTGTTCAAAGAAGGGCTCAGATCTGTGCAAAACTTTAAGGCTATGGACTTTCAAGTGATGTTGCTTAAATAACTATCCCTGATCCTGAAGGGGAAGGTGCCTAAGATACATGCCTGGCCAGGTACTTGTTGCCCGACCCCTAAGGTGAGCTCCTCTGTCTTGCCTCATGGTCTCTTGCCCCCATTGTGAGCCCCACCTGCTTTCAGGTGTGGTAGACCTGGGGGCCCAGAGCTGGTGGTGGCCTGTTGTTTGGGCTTCCAGCCATCAGCTATGTGAGTGCAAGGAACCTCTTCTCCTTTCTTCCCCTCCTCTTCCCCCTCCTCCTCCCCCTCCTCTTCCCCCTTCTCCTCCCCCCACAGTCTTGGGGCTTGAACTCAGGGCCTGGGCACTGTCCCTGAGCTTCTTTTGCTCAAGGCTAGCACTCTACCACTTGGGCCACAGCACCACTTCTGTTTTTTTTTCAGAGTAGTTTGTTGGAGATGAGTCTCCAGGCATTTCCTGTCCAGGCTAGCTTCGAACCTCAGATCCTTCGATCTCAGCCTCCTGAGTAGCTAGGATTATAGGCTTGAGCCACCAATCCCTTCAATACTGTGTTATCTAAATCTCAGCTCATAGTCAATTTTCTCCATTGTTTCACACATGTCTTTGTTCAGGTGTTTGTTTGAATCAGGATCTAAAGAAGGTCCACACATATATTTACAGTGTCTTCTGTCTCCTGCTCACTGAAATCATTCGTACTATTTGTGCCTCCCTGCTTCCAGTTATTGGAGTTTGAATTGGTAATCCAGTGTTCTGTCACTTGAGCCAGGCCCTCAGATTAAAAGGCTCTAATCATTTTTGAAATTAGGTCTCCCTCTTTCCCTGTCTCCCTTCCTGTTTGCCTGGACTGGTCTGGATAATCAGCTTTGTTTATGATTCCCACATTGCTGGGATGTCCTATATGTACCACGCTGCCAGCAGCTATTGGTTGTGATGTGTCTTACTAACTTTTTGCCTTAGGTAGCCTTGAGTTTTGGTCCTGAGTAGCTAGGAATAAGTCTGAGCCACCGAGCCCAGCCTTGCTACTCTTAAAAACAACAACAACAGCAGCAACAACAACACAAAACCCCCCACGATATATTTGTTTAAGGAATTTATTAAAAAATGTCTACCACTCTACCACTTGAGCTACAGCACCACTTCTGGCTTTTTCTGTTTATGTGGTAAAGAGGAATTGAACCTAGGGCTTCATGCATGCTAGGCAAGCACTCTACCACTAAGCCACATTCCCAACCCCATGTTTCATGGAATTTTGTACTTTCTGGATTTGGCAGTTTACGTCATCACCTTGTTCTTCAAAGTGCCCCTCAGTTTCCTGGCATTCTAATAAATTGGTAATTAGGGAGTTCAGAGACTTGCCTGATTCAGCTAATACGGTGATTACTTCTGTAGACAAGAATATTAGAGGTAAGACATACTTCTTCAGGGACTGGAAAGGTGGCTCAGTGGTCGAGCGCTTGCCTTGCATGCATGAGGCCCGGGTTCGATTCCTCAGCACCACATAACCAGAAAAAAAAAAAAGCTGGAAGTGGCATTATGGCTCAAGTGGTAGAGTGCTAGCCTTGAGCTGAAGAGCTGAGGGACAGCGCCCAGGCCCAGAGTTCAGGCCCATGACCGGACCCCCCCCCCAAAAAAAAAGACATACTTCATTTGTCTTATCAAGAAATGTATGTCTAGCTGTCCAGACAGACCTGGGGCTTGAACTTAGGACCTGGGTGCTATCCCTGAGTGCTCTACCCCTTGAGCCACAGCTTCTTGGTGGTTAATTGGAGATAAGAGTCACATGGACTTTCCTGTCTGGACTGACTTTGAACTTCCATTCTCAGATCTCTGCCTCCTTTATAGCTAGGATTATAACCACCTGAACCTGGCTTTATTTTTTCTTTTCCTCTCTGAAGGTTCTTATGTGAGTCCATGCGGGGCTGGATTGGCGGGTTAATGGAATTCACAGAGCAGAATCACCCTTCCACTGGGACCAGAGAAGACCAGGGAAGTAATGTTCCTGGGCCAAGCTTCTGTCTGACCTTTGAGAGTTTCCCTTGGATGGCAGAATTTCCCAGGAAGCTATTTGGGCCCTGCAGCAACTAAGGTTCCCGCTGGCTTAGCCCACCAGTCTGTCGGAGGAGCCTGCATCTTCAAACGAAGTGAGAGCCCAACAAGATTTGTCACATGTGTGATATTAGATTTCTTTAGCAAGAATGCTTGTCACTTTGCTATTTTCTGGTGAAAAAAAAAATCTCTGATGATTGTGTCTAAAAATATAAAATAAAGTGGAGACGGAAGGCAATTTCACATGAAAATATTAAGCAATGAAAAACTTGTTATTGAGCAGTACTGGAGGATTTTTCTTTTCTTCTTCTGTTTTTTTTTTAATAGTCTTGAATTTTACAACTTGCCTTTTGAACTGGATAATTTGATTATGTAGTCAGTTCCTTTGGGCAAATCAGGTTTGCCCTATACATTTTATGACTTGTCCCCAGATAGACGAAGATAATTGTGTCTCTTTAAGACTTTGCAAACATACATTGGAATTTGGTTTATGGTTGACTGTAAATATAGAGAGATTACTTGATGTAGATTCATTGATGATGATAGCAATTTAGTCTTTTTCTGATGCTTCAGCTAAGCTGAAGCTTCAGAAATTAAGAAGCATGTTTTTTTTGGTATTTTATATGATTTGAAATTTTACTTTTATTTCAGCTTTATTTTTAATCAACAAATAGTCATAGTTCAAAACTTTACCTTTAATTTTTTTAATTTAAACTGATATGTATAGAAATATAGAATTATATATACAAATGGGATACCCTGCAATGTTTCAACACACGTATATTAAACACAGATTAAACACATCTGTCCCCTCGGTCACTTGTCATTTCTCTGTGGTGGAAACCTTTACAATCCTTTATAGATATTTGAAATATATAGTATTTTATTGCCAGGTGCCCCTACCATTCAAGACTACTCCAGAATAACTCGTTCCTGTCTATAAGCTATTACCCACTGACCAACCTTGTTCCACCTGCCCTGTCTTTTATTTGATTTCTTTTAATATTTGATTTTGAGATCCATTGCAAGATATGAGGCAATAGAAAGCAAGTGCCTTCCTTTTCCCTCTTACTATATCTTGTGTTTGGGGATATTTCATTTCTGTGACTGCCCCAAGGGCTTGTTCTCTGTCAGGCCATCCACTCACCTTCTTCTGGTTTGATTTCCATGTTCAGGAAATATTTTTCACGAAACATTTGTTTCCTTCATAGACTGTACTACAATGCTTAGTGAGGTGCTAAGGAAATATTTTATGTATTTTTTTTTTTATTGTAAAGATACTATACAGAGGGTTACAGTTACATGAGTGAGGTAATGAGTACACTTCCTCTTGAACATTGTTAGCCCCTC
>NW_012267240.1:11200331-11208618 GCF_000151885.1 Dipodomys ordii
CTCACCTCTGGTTTTTCTCTGAGTGTTCGTCTTTTTGTTGTTGTCGGTCTCTTGGGGAGATTAAGCGTTGGAACTCGAACTCTCTTTTTGGTTGGAGAGAGCTGTGGCGTTTCCCTACTGCCCCGTCGCCATCTTGGTCCCCCCTCTCTATTTTATGTATTTTTGTACGGCACTTTAGAGAGTGGGTTTCTTGAATTTATTTATTCCATCTTAGACTTCCTTGTTTTTTTTTTCTCTTTGAAGCTGACTGAAAGCCCCTTGGGGAACTTGGTCTAATTTGTCATTTCCCTGATTCTGAGCTCAGTGCATGGCCCATGGCAGGTGCCCCGTGAATATTATTGGATCATGAGTGAAAATGAACTTTAGGAATTTTATTCCTTCTTTCTAACCTCAAATTCCTCAGATAGGAAACCTTTTATTTACAAACACACACACACACACACACACACACACACGCACACACACACGTTATATACATAATTTTTAAAAAATGTAGGTCTTGAGGTTTGAACTCTGGGGATCCTGGGCTCTGTCCCTGAGCTTTTCTGCTCAAGGCTAGCACTACCTGAGCCATAGCTCCACTTCAGTTCTCTTTATTGTTATTATTATTTTTTGTAGTGATTGGAAACAAGAGCTTCACAAACTTTCCTGCCATTTGAACTGTGATCTTCAGATCTCAGCCTTCCATCCTCCCGAGTAGCTAGGATTACAGTTGTGAGCCACTGGTGCCTGGATATACTTTTTTTTTTTTTAATGAAACGCTGAATATCAATTACATCCTGCTTTATTTTTCTTAATCAAATGCTCAGCTAGATTCAAATCACTAACCTCAATGTACAGGTTAAATCAGAAATCAGGTTGTTGCATTTTGGTCAAGGGCCATGGTGACTATGTTACTGTTTTAGTCTCCTACTCTTGAGTGACATACAGAACCAAAGGTCTATGCTTTCTTGGGTCTGGAGGACAGAAATACAAGATCACTTTGCCTGTGCTGAAATGCAAGTGTGGCCAGGCCTGTTTCCTACAGAGGGTCTAAAGTGGAGGTCTTGGCTCTTCCAAGTTGCTGCTTTCAGCTGCTATGATTTGGTGTATGTACCTCAAGCATTTATCACTCAGATTTGAAAGTATATGTGTGTGTGTGTGTGTTCATGTTAGAGCTCGAACTCAGAGGCTCTTGCTTTACTTTTTCACAGCTCTACTTCTGGTTTCTGCTGATTTATTGGAGATAAGAGTCTCATGGATTTTCCTACCTGGGCTGGCTTTGAACCATGATCCTCAGACCTCAGCCTCCTTAGTACCTAAGATTATAGATGTGAGTCACTGGTGCCTGGCTTAGGATGTAAAATTCTAAGAGGAACTATGCCTTTTAAAATTTCTCTTTGTAACTGAAACTTTATCTATGGGCTAACACTCTACTCTGCAGCATCTTCACCTCTCTCCCTGAAGTTTGCACTTAGCATCTGTGCCCGGCCTCTGTAAGAGATGGAGCTGACTCAATTTTCACTACTGGGTTGTGAGTGGAAGTGAGGTATGCAACCACTACCTCTTCCTCCTCCTCCTCCTCCTCCTCTTCCTCCTTCTCCTCCTGAATAGTTTTATTATCCTTAAGTAGTTGTAGAAAAGAGTTGCCTTCAACAAAGCAGTTTATAAATACAATGCATCTTAATCCATGTCATCCCATTCAACATTGTCACCCACGTTTCCCAGCCCACCCTTTCTTTTACTTTTCTTAATTTTTAAAGATGTGCATTAATTTTTAACATGGCAGTTAATATATATATGATACATTTTGATTTGCATTATCTCTTCAACATTTTCACCCAGCTTTGACCCTTTCCTTCCCTTATTTTTTTCTTAATTTGTTATACATACAACTTCTGCATAATTCTAGGTGTTAGAGACAGAACCTAGGGGTTGAACCAGCCTCATGTGAGCTGAGCATGTATGTTACCATCAAGCTATATTCACATTCTTTCCTATTCTTTTCATTTTTGTGTGGGTCCTGGGGCTTGAACTCAGGGCATGGGTGTTGTCACTGAGTTTTTTTTTTTCTAATCAAGGCTAGTGCTCTACCACTTGAGCCACAGCTCCAGATCTAGATTTTTTTTTTGGTGGCTAATTGGAGGTAAGAGTCTCAGGGATTTTCCTGCCTGGGCCAGCATTGAGCCACAATCCTCAATTCTCAGCCTCCTGAGTAGCTAGGACTACAGGTATGAACCACCAGCACTAGGCTCCACATTCTCAGAGAAATTGTTTATCTTTCACTTACTCTCCCTTCCTCCTCCCTCAGGAGGGGATGGATGTGATTGATGTGAGCCCGTTTGACCATCCAGTAAGGACACAGTTTATGGAAAGGCTGAGCCATGACACAGAGGAGTTCCTGAATCAGAGCTGCCGGAGTATTCTGTGCCATCTTGATCCCACTTTTGGGATGGACACAAAAGGGGGGATAAAGTTCTGGATTGTGTGTCATCCTTTTGGGGTCTGTTTGTTATGGCAGTTAGCTTATATATGAATGAACACACAGGCAAAATTAGGAAAGAAGGCCATTTCTTGGTTTTAACTACTGTTGTTTGTATGCTGAATAAGACATGTTAGATAACAGATGTTATGTTAGTCCTGGGGCTTGAACTCAGGGTCTGGGCACTGCTCCTGAGCTCTTTTTTTCCTTAAGGCTAGCACTTTACCACTAGAACCACAACTCTGTTTCTGGCTTTTTTGGTAATTATTTGGAGATAAGAGTCTCATGGGCTTTCTTGTATGGACTGGCTTTGAACCACAGTTCTCAGATCTCAGCGTCCTGAGTATGTAGGATTACAGGTGTGAGCCACTGATGTCCAGCATTATTTTATTTTGTGTGTGTGGTGAGAATCAATGATATATAATAATAATAATAACCCTTATACTCTTATTCTCTTTGTGGTTTCCGAAACAAACCCCACAGTTGTTCCCCGAATCACCATGTCGTACAATAGATGAGACTGGGTTGCTTTGGAATCTTAGTCTTCAACTACTCACATTCCATCAAATTGACAGCACTATGGTTAGTAAGATTTGTCTTGATTTTGTATTTTAGTTGTAACGAACGGCCGCTAACTGGTGGTCCTGAGGTGGTTCTCAAATGGGTGAAATAGGTTAAAATTGTAGGATTACAAACATTTTAATGGAGGTGTTCTTCTTAATGGCTGTATGAATGAATTGCTTCTCGTATAGGATGATTTCTTCTTCCTGGAAGTGGGAGTCTCAGGCTGTGTACTCCACTAGTCTGGGTACTGCTGACAATGTGGCTCTAGCACATTCTCAGGGGTGAGCTCTAACAGGCAGGACCATACATAATTTCCAGCTCACTAGCAGAAATAGTGGTTGTATGGTTGAATTTGTTGCCGCAGTTGGATAAGTCATTATTATTCCTGCCAATGGTCCCAGAAGCTTGGAAGCACCAAGCTGCCTAGAGCTACTTGAAAATAATAATAGAACAATAGGGGAATAATGGATGAGGTGCGAGCGGCCCTTCGTATCTGGAATTCTGAATGTAGCACCGATACGTCTAGCAGGTCTTTCTTGCAATGATGTATTGAACAACCACAATAGCAACATTTTATGATTTCTAGGAAGTATCAGCCAAAAAAATTATAGCTGAAGAAGGAAATTAAATCAGTGCAGTAGAATTATTCCAGGAGTATAGAGCAGGACCAATGGAAGACAGAGCACTGAGAGCTGAGAAATGGCTATAGTAAGGGGGGGGGTGAGAGGGTGAAGAAAGGGCAGGAAAGTGGGGAGATGAGAGAAGGGAGATGGGTAGGAAAAGAATACCAAGAGGCTAAACCACAGGAGCCAAAAAGGGGGAAGAAATTCTTAAAATCAAGGGTAGTGGTTTGGGCATGGTGGTGTACACCTGTCATCCCAGCTGGGTAGGAGGCGGATGTGGGAGGACGGTGCTCTGAGACCTGCTTGGGCAGAAATAGAAGACCCCATCCGAAAAATATCCTAAAAGAAAAAGGGCTGAAGGTGGGGCTCAAGTGGTAGAGTACCTACCTGTCTAGCAAGTGCAGGCCCTGAGTTCAAATCTCAGTACTATCAAAGAGAACAAGGGAAGGGCTGACATTGTCCAAAATGAGACCTATAGAACTGTATCCCCCTGTCCATCACCTTTATAATAACAGATAATCACATTAAAAAAAAGAATTGTACTCCTATTGGTTGGGGCTCAGACTTTGGAATAGGAAATCTCTGGACCTGGTGACATAATAAACGTGAGTTCTCAAAAAAAGAAAAAAAAATCCCAAACCAAGCCAGAACAGAAAAAGAGAGGAGGTTATTGGGGGCTGTTTTTTGGTCAGAGATGACTGACTTCTTTTCTCCACCCCCCCCCACCCCGCCCCCATGGTGCCAGTCCTGGGGCTTGAACTCAAGGCCTGAGCTTTTTTGCTCAAGGCTAGCACTCTACCACTTGAACCTCAGCTCCACTTCTGGCTTTTTTGATAGCTAATTGGAGATAAGAGTCTCACAGTTAATTGGAGATAAGAGTCTCACAGACTTTCCTGCCCAGGCTGACTTTGAACTATTATCCTCAGATCTCAAGCCTTCTGAGTAGCTAGGATTACAGGCAACTTTCTCTTTTTATAAAGGTCTCATCTCATCATAACCTGATTACCTTCTAAGGTTCCACTTCAGAGATTAGATTTCAGCATATAGATTTGGTGGAGGGAGGGAGTCAATCTACAATGTAATGTGCTATGTTATGAATCTATACTCATAGTGTGGAGCTCCAAGGATTCACTAATGAAGAAATGACAAAGAAATGTGAATGCTAGTTATCCTGATAATTTTTGCCCAGGCTGGCTTCAAACCTCAATCCTCCCCATTTTTGCCTCCTGAAGAGTTGGGATTATAGACATGAACCACAGCTCTCATTTCCACATAAAGCTAATGTATAAGCCTTTTTGAGCTGCAGGTTCTTGTATATAAAATGATGTAGCTGCACTTTTCCATGGTTGTGGAAGAGAAAATTATATGTTTAAATATGTACAAGCAAACATCTGCACTATTGGCTGAATTTATGCCTCCAAATCCATAGGTTGAAGTTCTAACCTTAAGTACTCTGAAATATGACTGTTTTTTAGAGATAGAATCTCTAAAGAGGTAAGATTTTAATTGAGTTAAAATGAGGCTAAAGATGGGTCCTAATTGCTCAGTCTCATGATTTTTTTTTTTTTGTTAGTTGTGGGGCCTGAACTCTGGGCCCAGGATGCTGTCCCTCAGCTCTTCAGCTCAAGGCTAGCGCTCTACCATTTGAGCCACAGCGCCACTTATGGCTTTTTCTGCTTATGTGGTGCTGAGGAATGGAACCCAGGGCCTCATGCATGTGAGGCAAGCACTCTACCACTGAGCCACCTTCCCAGCCCCCAGCCATGTGAGGTAGTTAGGATACACAGAGAGCCACCAGGAGTAGATAAGCACAAAGGTGTGACCAGGAAAGAAAGAGGAAGAAGACAGTCAACTGAAAAACAGAGAGAAAGGCCTCTGGGGATCCCACTCCTGCCAGGGCACAAGGCAAAGCTTGCTTAACTTGCCAGGGCTCCTGTGACAGAGGCCTGGTCACATGTGGGCACCGGTAACACTTGCTTCATTTACCTGCAGATTGCAGATCTCTCTTTTCCTCACCAGGTTTCTGAGCTAGTAGTCCTTGCATTTCAGAAACTGTAAGCAATTAGCCAAGTAGGAACTGGCAATAGCGCTTACCCCAGCCACAAAAGGGTCAGCTATTTCCTATGCTGTTGTTAGTTTGTAATGGGCGACACAGTTTACCGGGAAAAGATTTTAATTGTCAGTGTAGATTTGATTTCCTTTTGTGTAGCTCAGGAGGAGGATGGCATTGTGTCCTCTTTGAAGGTCATTGCGAACCATATAGGTGACCCTAATTTGCCTTCCAACTAAGAACAATGGCACCTTTTCTTAGCTATATTCTATTTTCTTTTTTGCAATGGCAAGCCAAGCACCCTGTACTCAGAAATAACTAGGATGCTTCTTGTTTCTTTGGCAACTGGTACATCAGCCTCCTATTTCTTTATCCGATGAGAAAGTAGTGAAGGGAAAAAAAAAGATAATGAACCTCTCACATGACATGTAGGTATTTTTCCAAAGCAATCTTATACTTGAAAATAATTTTAGAATACTTTAGAAAAATATACAGAAAAGAGAAGTGAATTATTGCATGAAAACGTAAAATGCTCTAATTGCTTTAAGAAAAAAAAATCTGCAGTATAATTTAATAAGTCAATATCAGAGTGTTTTTTCCTACCTTAAAAAAGATTATGTGCTGCTAGTGAAAATAGTAGGAATTTAATAAATAAAATACGAACCGTGTCTCTATTTCTCTTGCCTATTACTTTATTAGCTTACTATTATTTTGCTTCTTATCATCACATTTAAAGAAGTAAATACTGCCCGAATAGCAAAAGAAATACAGAAGTTACATCAAATGTGCACCTTACCTATTAATGTCTATTTACTTCAGTCTTCACATGATTTCAATTAACTCAGAAAACAGATTACACTAAGAGGGTAATGGTAATTTTCATTATTGTAAGTAATGAATTCCATGTCTACTGCAATTTGGAATAAATATTGATTTGGTCTAGCAGTAAACTGGGCACTTTGGCAAAAAAGAAAAAAAAGAGGGAGAAGGAGGAGGAGGGAGGGAAGGGAAAGAAGAAGAAAGGAGGGAAGAAAGAAAGAAGAGTCAGGAATTATTCAGGTGAGCCTGCTAGCTGTCCTCAAACTTCTTTCCCCTCCTACCATTCCTCTTCAGTATTAAAACAACCAGGTATCTTGGCTTCGTTTCTCTGGCTAACCTCTCCTCTTTACCATGTGACTCAGTCCTCACTGGTGGAATACAAGCAGAAATGTTGGAAGCAAATCCCCAACTCCCTTGCTAAAGAGGAATTCTGTGGCCCACACTCAGCTCTTACTCTCTCCCTTACAGTCTGGGTTGACCACAACCTGGTAAACCTTTAGGTGTTGTAGAATTGCCGGTGGCCAGCCTGGATTAGAGATAAATCCACACAGAATTCCCAACCAGGCTATTAGATGAGCAAGACATAGACATTATGTTGCTTGATCCATTGAATGTTTGTGTCTCTATTACAGCAGAGATCATTTCTTCATTAGTATAAAGGCTAACACATTATGTGCATAAACCATTGACTAGCATATAATGTACTCACTCAGATGGTGGCACTGTGGTTGCTCCTCAGTCTGTCCTTAGCACTTAATGTCCTTGAACTTGCCAGCTATGGGAGCTCACCAGCTCACTGTCTCATGCTCACATACTTTTCTAGATCTTCATTTTCCTTTCCTAATGATTCCTATTCCACTCTGCAAACATACCCATGTCTCTTGCATTTTAAACAACCTGTCCTTATTCAGCTCTCTCCAGCCCCTTATACTACAGAAATACCCACCTTTATCTCCAATTCTCAGCTCAGTGGCAAATGATCTTTTCTTCCTTAATTTCAAGTAACTATAAATTGAATGAGGCAGGGGTCTCCAGTGGCCCATGTATTGGAGAATGACTCTTTTGGCTTTCTTGGCTTCTAGAGTGGCAGCCATTCCTTAGAGTCTCTGAGTCTTCCTCTAAGTCTCTAAGGGCTTCTCTTCTTCCAGCCTTCCTTCAGTAGAGTTGTATACAGTGGTTTGCATCTTATGGTTTACATTCTTCCTGGACCACTGAATTCCTTCCCATAGACAACCACAGTTGCATCTCTCATCTTTCTCAGCTTGACATTGACAACAACTACTATGTACTAAGAGCTCCTTATTACCTAGATAGTGGTATTTCTTTTCTCTTTTCTTTTCTTCTCTTCCTCCATCCTTCCCTCCTTTCTTCCCTCCCTTCCTTCCTTTCTTTGTTCCTTTTGTAATTTTTTTCTTTTTGGTTGGTCATGGGGCTTGAACTCTGGGCTTGGGTGATGTCATTGTGCTCTTCAGCTCAAGGTGAGCGCTCTACCACTTGAGCCACAGAGCCACTTCCGGTTTTCTAGTGGTTTATTGGAGATAAGAGTCTCACGGACTTTGCTGCACTGGCTGGCTTTGAACTGAGATCCTCAGATCTCAGCCTCCTGAGTAGCTAAGATTACAGGCGTGAGCTACCGGCGCCCAGCTCCTTTTGTAATTTTTTTTAATTTTTATTTTGAAAATACTGTACAGAGGGGTTACAATTACATGGGCAAGATAATGAGTATATTTCTTATCAAGCATTGTAGCCTCTTCCTTTGTTTCCCCTTCC
>NW_012267240.1:11209823-11220361 GCF_000151885.1 Dipodomys ordii
CTGTGGCTCAAGTGGTAGAGCGCTAGCCTTGAGCTGAAGAGCTGAGGGACAGCGCCCAGGCCCAGAGTTCAGGCCCCATGACCGGACCCCCCAAAAAAAAAAAAGTCACGAACACATTTTAACCTTCACAAGGCAAATTGTCATTACCATGGCCTATAATGTTTGTGAATTCTATGAGCTTTGACAACTATTTCTTCCACATTGGGTGATATGTACCTTTCTTTCCTTTTGCTTAGTGTTAGCTGTTCCCTCTTTCCCTCTCATTCCCTCCCTCCCATCGCTGCCCTTGTGTTGCTTAGTTCATTTTCATCAATGTCCAGTGCAGCTGATGGGCCCCTTTGTTGTATATTTTCCCGTTTTCCTCTGATTCTGTGTCCTCCTCCTAGCTTCCCTCAGATGTGCATATATATGCATATATATATATACTATATGTATTTATATATGTATGTATATACGTGGTCAAGAACATAGAGTCATTTAGAAATGATATGACAAATTGAGTGGAGGTCCTTTGTTTCTCAAGTCCTGTTTACTTTGTCATATCTCCTTGCATTTTGGATTTAACATCCACATCTCAGGGAGACCATGTGCCATTTGTCTCTCCACTCTTGGCTCACCTCGCTCAAAATGATTTTTTTCTAGTTCCATCCATTTCCCTGCGAGTGCCATTATTTTGTCCTTTCTAATGGCTGTATAATACTCCATTGTGTATAGGTACCACAATTTTTGGATCCATTCATCTGTGGTGGGGCATCTGGGTTGTTTCCATATCCTAGCTATTGTGAACAGTGCTGCAATGAACATGGAGGTGCACGTGTCCTTGTATCCTGGTTCCTGTTGCTCAGGATAGATGCCTAGGAGTGGTATGGCTGGGTCCTAGGGGAGGTCTATATTTAGTTTTCCGAGATACCTCCAGACACTTCCCAAAGTGGTTGTATTAGTGTACATTCCCCATTAACTTTTGTCGTTGGCTGAATTTAGGATGTGGGCTAATGACTGAGGTAAGGTGGTATCTCAGGGTTATTTTTATTTGCATTTCTTTTATGGCTAGGGATGATGAACACTTCCTCAAGTGTTTCTGTGCCGTTTTTATCTCGTCTCCTGTGAAGTTTCTCTAGCTCCCTTGCCCATTTAACGATTGGTTAGTACAATGCATCTTGATTGATGTCACCCCTTTCATCATTTTCCCACATTACTCCCAACCCAACCCCTCCCTTCAGTTTCCCTAGTTTTACAAGATATGCATTGAATTATCTCCTGAAGGCATTCTCCCCACTTCCTCTCCCCACGCGCTCTTCCTCTGTACTCTCCCTTCACACCTTTCACGTGCCTTTTTCCTGGCATTCCATGTTGTGGGGCTGTGAGTTAGTTTTTCTATAGAATTACACTGTTCGAACCTTTGAAGTATATTTTTGCCTTTTGATTGTCTAGAAACCCTTCTAGCACCAGTGCCTCATTTTCCTTCTGGACTCTTGGTCAACTGCATCAGCTCCCTGCCCTGACAATCTGACTGGATTACTTTTAATGATCGCCACATCCTCTCAGCCTGTAGGCATTTGAGAGTCTCTCTGTCCTGTTTCCTTCCACGTTGACTTGGGAAATTCTCTGTTTTGTGCATGGCTGACACTCTACCACTTGAGTTATGCCTCTAGTTCCAACTTTTCACCTGGTTAGTTGGACATAGAGTCTTCAGGTTTTGTCTGCCCAGGCTGGCTTCAAGCCTTGATCCTCAAATCTCAGCCTTCTGAGTAGCTAGGGTAATAGTTGTAGGCCACTGGCTCCAGGCAAAGAATGAATTTAATTTTTAATTAATTAATTATTAATTGTGCCTGTCCTGGGGATTGAACTCAGGGCATGGGTGCTGTTCCTGAGCCTTTTTGCTCAAGAATAGCACTCTACCACTTGAGCTACAGCTCTTACTTTCAGCATTTTTCAGTGGTTAATTGGAGATAAGGCTGGCTTTGCTCTGTGATTCGGCTCTTAGCCTCCTGAATAGCTAGGATTATAGGTATGAGACACTGATGCCCAGCTAAGAATGAATTTTAAAGGAAGATCCTGGTAGGGAAGGATTGGGATGACGGTGAGCTAAGAAAGCAAGTTTTTCAGTTAGAAAAAACAAATTCTAGAGATATATTTGCAACCTGCAGTCAATAATTAGTAACAATAGATTACATACCTGGGAATTTTTTTCACCTCAAAACAATATGTGATATAATGTATAGGTTAATTAGCTCAATGGAACCAATCCAAAACATGTACATATTTCAAAACAACATGTTGAATGTCATAAACACATGTAAATTTATTTGTTGATAAAAGAAAGAATGAAAAAAAATGAGAGAAAAGCCCTGATAGCATAGCAGTATATTTCAAAACTGAAGACTTTAAAAAAATGTGTGTGTGTGTGTGTGTGTGTGTGTGTGTGTGTGTGTATGTGTGCTGGTCCTGGAGCTTGAACTCAGGGCCTGGGTATTGTCCCAGGCTATACTCTACCATTTGAGCCACAATTCTGTTTCTAGCTTTTTTGGTAGTTAATTGGAGATAAGGGTCTCATGGTCTTTTCAGCCTGGGCTAACTTTGAACTGTGATCCTCACACATCAGCCTCCTGAGCAGCTAGGTGTGAACCATTGGTGCTCAGCTTTGTTCCCATTACTTTCACTGTCCAGTCCATTTCTCTCCGTGCTCACCCCCCCCATCCCATACATGCCTTTATTTTTCTACCTGAAAACCGAGGATGATAATAGTTTAACCTTCAAAACATCATGAAAATCAACCAAAGGGAAGTGTTTTCTTAGGAAGAAAATACTATAGAGGACTGTTTAGAATGTCTTGAGTGGTCGGAATAAGGCGAATTTAGATTTGCAGAGGCTTTAGTGACAGCAGGAAGAAAGTGTGACTGCCTTGGAGATAGAGATCAATAGTGTTCTTTTCCTCCTGCAAATGTATCAAGGAGTCCAGACTTAAACCGCAAAGGACAGTGCGGGAAAAGCAATACAATTCAATTAGAATTGTCACATTGCATTAGGCTGATCTTGTTTTCGTCATTACTACTTCCAATAACAGAATAGTAGGTGGGGCTGTAGCTGTTTCTTTACTCCTGATGGGGTGATGACAGCGGCACAGGAGGAAACGAATGTTCTGGTATGGGAATCTGTACTGCAGAGGGTGATGATACAGTTTCTGAACAGGTCACAGACACCTTTCAACTTGCATCGATCAATTGGACATCTCAACTCCTGGACTGCCATCTATCTGATCTATTGATATGGCCCCCTGTGTCACCTGTGTGTCACAGTGTGTCACACTGTTTCTCTTACTAAACAGAATTCCTGGGCAAGATCTTGGCAGAACTTCTTTCTTGTTTCTCTTTGCCTTAATGTCTCCTGCTCTCAGTGAATCTGGAAGCTCATCTTTAATTTTTTTAATTAATTACTTTTTATTATTAAGTAATTGTACAAAGAGGTTTCAATTCCATAAGTCAAATTAGGAGTACAGTGCATCTTGATCATTGTCACGCCCTCACCATTCCCTTCCAACTGGAAGTTCTTTATGTAGAGCTGGGTTACATTGCCCTCTGTTGGGATTCAGTACTGTGACAAGCGTAAAAGCTCAGAGTCTCATAAACTGTCCTGCTTGGGCTGGCTCAAATAATGATCTTCACATCTCAGCCTTCTGAATAGCTAGGATCACAGGCATGAGTCACTGGTGCCTGGTCAAATTTCTGCTGTGTTAAGTCACTGAGTTTATGATAATTTATTTCAGCAGTAACAGCACATGAATCCACTTGGCTTATTTAAAGACTTAGCCTTTGCCCACTCCTTAATCACTAACAAGTAATTTATGTTTGAACAAATATTTTCCTGTCTGAGCTGATTTCAAAATGTGCACAGAAATCAACTGGGCTTGGAAGGGCTGAAGTTTTGGAGAGAAGAGGTAGAAAAATTATAATGGCTTGGCCATCAGGCTGATGAAGGGGAAAAAGCCAAAACAAAGCCACCTGGGGCTGCAGTCCTGGAGTAAGCAAAATGATCCCAAGTTCTGTCTTCAGATTTACAAACTCAGAAACATTTATCTTATCAGTATACCTAAGAGTTGAACAAGCTCTTAGGGGCTAAACTCACAACAGTAGTAAAGTCATCACAGTGATGTGTGTATATCTCTCTTTATATGTATGTATGTATATATATATATATATATATGCTTATATACTCACACATATACATATCACAGACACATATATACTCATGTATATGAAACATGATTTAATGAGATTAGGAGACCTAGCTTTGTAAGGGTGGACATGTTTACATACATTGGTCAAGGCTTTCCCTTTCTAGATTTAGATCCATTTTCCTGTGTCTCTTCCAACTCCTGTGCATGCAAAACATACACTTTACTAGTGAGCTATACCCCCAGTTCCGACCTAACTCTTTGAAGCTGCATTTCTCCTATGTTTTATTCCTTAAAAAGAAAACTTTTCCCTCATCACCAAGGAAATGCAAATGCGAGCTACAATGACATACTACTTGCATTCCCCTTAAGATAGCTATTATAAAAAACAAACAAAGTGGAAATAGGAAATGTTGATGAGGATGCGGGAAAGTTAGAACCCTTCTTTTTTTGCTGGGGGGGGGGATGACAAATGGTGCTGCCACTGTGGAAAACAGTAAGGCAGTTCTGCAAAACATTAAAAGTACAATTACTATATAATCTAGCAGTTCTACTTATGGTATCTACCCCCCCCCACCACAACAACTAAAAGCAGAGACTCAAAAAGGTATTTGCATACCCATGTGGAGCATTATTCATAATAGCCAAAAGGTGACAGCAACCCAAATATCTATCAACAGAAAAAAAAAACACCTTGGTATATACAATGCCATATTATTCAGGAAATCCACATGCTATAGTATGGATCAATCTGGAAGATGTTATGTTAAATGAAATAAACCAGCTGCCAAAGGACAAATACTGTATGATTTCACTTACAAGAGGCTTTAGCGTAGCTAAATGCAGGCCAAGTGTGGTGGTTCATCTCTATAATCCTAGCATCCAGGAGTCTGAGGCAGAAGGCTCTGCAGTGTGAGGCCAGCCTGTGCTACATAACAAGACTCTGTCTCAAAAGAAACAAGTCAAGTCCATAGCAACAGAAAGGGGCAGGGTGGTTGCTAGGGGCTGGGGGTGAAGGTGGGATGGGGGAGGTAGTGTTTCAGTTGTAAGTGAGCTTCAGTTGGGAGAGATGAAAAAGGTCTGGAGGTGGATGGTATTGATGGAAGTGGATTTCTTTTTCCTTATTTTTCAATTTGAAGCAATTACTATTTGGGAGGAAATCGCTTTCCATCATAAACTTGGATAAGTCATTCTGGCCATGCCAGATTTGCCTTTGGAAAAGTTTCTATTCAAATGGATCCCCTTCCCTGGCTTCCTTGGTATGTCCACCTTTCTCAGTTATTAAAGACACAGCTCTCAGTCCCCAAGACTGGGCGAATAAATGAATCCATTCATTTACAAATGGGGGTGTTTGGAACCAGGAAGGTCAGATTCGCACCTAAGTGTGCATTTTGAAAAGCATAGTGAAAAGGTTTTCCTGTCTCCAAAGGCGGTAAATTACATTGCTCAGAAAACCAGGACTCCCACAGCACAGTCCTACACCAGGAATATTTTCTTCCTGGCAAAAACAGATTGAAAAATACATCTGCTTTTAGGAAGATTCTTTTGGGCAAATGAGGCCCCAATGAGTGAAAATTTCATGAATTTTCACTTTTATGTGCAACTTCTGAAACTCCTTACCATAAATCTACCACATGAGTAATTAACGGTAGTTCTGTTTACTATTGAAATATAAATTCCATTTCATTCCTAGCATTTGCTGCTAATTCAGTGTTCTAAGGTATCATTGTTATTTGAGGCATGGTGACATTATTGAGCTGTGACTGAAAACACTCAGACTCCTTTTTTTTTGCTTTGGTCATGGGGCTTGAACTCTGGGCCTGGGTGTTGTCCCTCAGATCTTCAGCTCAAGGCTAGCGCTCTACCACTTGAGCCACAGCACCACTTCCAGTTTTCTGAGTGGTTTATTGGAGATATTTCACTTTTCTGGTAGTTAATTAGAGATAAGAGTCTCACAGACTTTCCTGCTTGGGTTGGCTTTGAACTGCAATCCTCAGATGTCAGTCTCCTGAGTAGCTAGGATGACAGGTGTCAGCCACTGAGGCCTGGGTTCACACTCAGATTCTTAGTAACTGGGGAAAGTGGTTACTAGTCCATCTTCCCTTCTTCCCTCCTTTTTTTCTCTTCCTTCCTGTCTGGATGGAAGGGAACAAGTATTAGTGACAGAAGAAGCAGAGTGGTGGTTTTTGTTTGCTTGTTTGTTTCCATATCTGTAATCTTAGCTTTTCAGGAGGCTCTGATTTGAGGATTTCAGTTCAAAGCTAGACTGGACAGGAAAATCTGTGGGATTCTTATTTCCAATTAACCACCAAAAAGCCAGAAATGGAACTGTGGCTCAAGTGGTAGAGTGCTAGCCTTGAGCAAAAAAGCTAAGGATAACACCCAGGCCCTGAGTTCAAGCCCCAAGACTGGCAACACACACACACACACACACACACACACACACACACACGAGAGCCAAAAGGCAAGAGGCATGGCTTAAGCAGTAGAGCACTTGTCCAGGAAGAGGGAAGCTGTCAGTTTAGTATTAAAAAGGGAAAGGAAAATCAGTTCGATGGCCAGTTACTCCCAAACTGGGTTGTATGCCAGAATTACCTGCAACATTATAAAACAAACAAACAGATTTTAGGACCCATACTCTGAGATTCTTATATGAATCTCAGATTCATATAAAAATGCAGGCAAGATACAATAGATCTATTTATAATTTAAATATATCATATTTTTATGGTACTGGAGACTGAACTCAGGGCATTGAGCTGGACCTCTGCAGGCATGTCTCTAGTCCTTTGGTTGCTAGGTTTTGTTTTTTTTTTCAAAGAGGATTCTACACATTTTTTTGTCCTTGGACTGACCACAGTTCTCCTTCCTCTACTCCCCATGTAGCTGGGATTCCAGGCATGTGTGAGCATGCCTGGCTCACAAAAAGATCTATTTTTAAAAAGCAGCCTAGTCAGATTTGGGGACCAGAATGGTCAGCAGGTGGTTGCTTTCCCTCTGTGCCTTTCACCTCAGTGTCAGGGCTTGTTGACAGTGAATGATGACCAGGCTCACGGGAGACCCTAAGAGCTGCCATCTTGCTCTGGACTGCCCTCATTGGCTGGTTGTCTTTTCTTCCTGCTCAGGCTGTGTGAGCTCCTGTGAGAGAATCGTCTCTTGGCAGATGTGCACAACTCTCATCTGGACTACTTCTCTTTCAGCTGGCTGTTTCTTGGCATCAACTCGAGACTCCAGGCAGGTGACAGGAAGGAGGTTTCATTCTGCTCTGATCCGGGGGTTAAGTGCCCATGGCCCAGCGAGGTGAGTGGAGGCGGGTGCAGGAAGGTCTGGGGAGGTCAGTCTGTATTGGGGGCCTAGAATGGAGAATGTTTAGTGTATTGATCAAATGAGGTATTTATTTCCTGTGGTACAAGTAGGTGTTCAGTGAGCGCAGAGAGTTTGGGAAAGGCCTGGCGCTGAGCCTCCATTGTCTAGAAGAAGAGGTAGGAACATATGGTCTACAAGCTGGCAATCATTTGTCCAATCAGTGAATACTTATTGTTCCCTGACTATGAGCTAGTCAGGGGACTAGCTCCAGGGGAGACTCAGAGTCATTAAGGTAGGTAAGGCCCAGCTCTGATGGGAGGAGTCACATCTTAGTTGCCGTTAAAGTGGCCTAAGGAAGGTAGACTTAGGGGGGATCCCTCCAGAGGCCGACCTTTGGGCACTGGATGAGACCCAAGACGCCGTCCCTTCCTTCTTGTCATTCCTAGGATTTAGATGGCAAGTCAGATGAGGCCACTGGCCATAGCTGGCCACTGCTGGCCACTGCTGGAATGACCCTTTCATCCACAGGTAGCAGGAACTGTTTTTAGGGCAATTTAGCCCAGCAGGTCGGTCTTTGGAAGCAAATGTACTTCAAAGGCTGGCTCTGTGTGGAGTTGGCTAAAGTGGTAGAGCACTTGCCTAGCATGTCTGAGGCCCTGGGATCAATCTTTAGTGCTGAAAAAGGAAGGGAACAGGGGAAGCTGGGTGCTGGCAGCTTGTGCCTATAATCCTGGCTACTCAGGAGGCTGAGATCTGAGGGTCGTGGGTCAAAGCCAGTGTGTGCGGGAAAGTCTATTAGACTTCTATCTTCAATTAACCACCAGAAAACCAGAAGAAGAGCTGTGGCTCAAAGTGTTAGAGTGCTAGCCTTGAGTAAAAAAAGCTCAGGCATAGTTCCCAGACCTGAGTTCAGGCCCATGACCAACCAAGAAAGAGAGAAGAGAGAGAGAGAGAGAGAGAGAGAGAGAGAGAGAGAGGAGGAAGAAAGAAAGAAAGAAAGAAAGAAAGAAAGAAAGAAAGAAAGAAAGAAAGAAAGAAAGAAAGAAAGAAAGAAAGGGAGAGAGAGGAAGGGAGGGAGGAAGGAAAAAAAGGGAGGGAGAGAAAAGATGCTGGTTTTGGATACATAAGAGCCAATTTTGGAGGGGCTTTTTTGTTTTGTTTTGTTTTTTATGCCAGTCCTGGGGCTTGAACTCAGGATCCAGGCACTGTCCCTTAGCTTTTTCACTCAAGGCTAGTGCACTATCACTTGAGTCACAGCTCTACTTCTGGCTTTCTTTTTTGTTGTGTGGGAAATTGGAGATTAAGAGTGTCCATTGACTTTTTGGCCTAAGCTTGATCCTCAATCTTCTAAATAGCTAGGATTACAGGGATGAACCTCCAGCACTTTTTTGCTGTTGTTATTGTCGGTTGTGGGGCCTGGACTCTTCAGCTCAAGGCTAGCACTCTACCACTGAACCACAGCTCCACTTCCCACTTTTTCTGCTTTTGTGGTGCTGAAGAATCGAACTCAGGACCTCATGCCCTCAGGACCTTCCCAGCCCGTGATTGTTTCTTTTTTTGTTGTTGTTGTTTGTTTCTTTTTATGATAAGGAAAAGCTGCCATTATCAGACCTTGTTCAACCCTGCTGTAATCAGTTTGAGCTTAACCTGATATTGCCAGAATAAGTTTGCAAGTACTTTTTGAGAAACTCTAACCACAGAAATAAACTAAAACTCAAAAGGTTGGTACTCTACCCAGAACTAAAATCAGGAACCCAAGTACTCCTGTCAGTGGAGCTCAGACTTTGCAGTAGGAACTTCTCTGGGCTTGGCAGCTTAATAAACCTAAGTTCTCCAACTCTCCGAGTGCCACTTCTTGCCAGGGTGTTTTCTACAACATTGAGACAGAGTCTTACTGCTTAGCCTGGGTTGACTTAGAATTGACTATATTGTCCAGGCTGGCTTCAAACTTAAGATCTTCCTGGATACTAGGTTTTTACAAGATTGAGCTACTACACTGAGCTAGCAGCTGGTCTTTATTGTGGAGCTTCTTACAGAAGATCAAAAGCTGGAGAGACACCCAAAGGCCTTAAGGAATTAAGATAATAAAAATTATACAGGTTGATCATCCCTACTCTGAAAATCTAAAAGCCAAACTGCTAAAAAAAAATCTGCAACTTTTTTGAGGGATGATACAACAGATCCTACCAGCAGGCAACTCTATGTTGTGAAACTTTGATTTAAAATATTATAAAACGTTGCACTTAGGTTATGAGTAAAGTCTGTACAAAGCATAAATGAATGATATGTCTCAAATGTGTCATTATGCCAATAGTTCAAAAATGAGAAAAACATCATGCCCCAAGAACTTTGGGTGCGAAATTCTCATTCTGGGTAGAGATTAGACACTGAACTCAACAGACAAGGGTATATTTTGCCTTAGATTTGGGCCTTGAATTTCTAAAGTGTTGGATTCTTATAACAAGAATCTATCTTTAGCTTTTGTTGCTTAGGAAGCTGAAACAAGCTAATATTGAAGGTGGATAAGATATACAAAGGACTCAAAAGAGACCAGGATGCCAGGGAAGGAAGGAAAAGAAGGGCCAATTAGTGTATTCATACAAAAAGCTAATTTTCATAAGAAAAAGGTAGAGATTCCTGCTTTAGAAAGAGACAGTTACCAAGGACCTAAGCTTAGTTATTTGCAGATTTGCCCTCCTTCTTCCATGGAAAATCCATCAATTTCTCTTCCTTTTTCTCATTCTTTGCATGCTTTCCCTTTTGCCTCTCTCCTGGCTCAGTTCTACAAAAGCAGAGTCTAAAAAATGATTACATTATGAGACAGAGGATAAAGAGTTGGCTGGCTATGAAGCAAAGATATAGGGGCCCAGTGCTCTAAGGCATGGGGGGGGCTCTCAAGTCTTCTCTTCTCTCTGCCTGTTGACCAGAGAGCACTTGACCTGCCCAGGTCTCTTTGCCTTTTATTTATTTTTTTTTAATTTTTTTATTGTAAAGATACTATACAGAGGGTTACAGTTACATGAGTGAGGTAATGAGTACACTTCCTCTTGAACATTGTTAG
>NW_012267240.1:11222226-11250974 GCF_000151885.1 Dipodomys ordii
GACTTATGATTTCTAAAAGTTTGGGGATGGAGTTTTTGGGATCGTGGAGGTATAGTATCATGTCGTCTGCAAAAAGGGATAGTTTAACTTCTTCTTTCCCTATGCGGATCCCTTTAATGTCTTTTTCTTGCCTTATTGCCCTGGCTAAGGGTTCTAGGACTATGTTGAAGAGGAGTGGAGACAGTGGGCTCTCTTTGCCTTTTAAAGAACTCCAGAAGAAAGCCCTGATCCCCCTTGATAACTTCTCCCAACTCTGATATCCTCATTGGCAAGATGATTAACTAACTTAAAACACTTCTGTGGCTGTGTGCCAGGGGCCTGTCATTGTAGCTACTCAGGAAGCTGAGATCTGAGTATCCAGTCTGGGCAGGAAAGTCCACAAGACTCCAATTAGATCACCAAAAGCCAGAAATGGAGCTGTGGCTCAAATGGTAGAACACCAGTTTTGAGCACAAAAACTAAGGGACAGTGCTCAGGCCCTGAGTTCAAGCTCCAGGACCAACACAAGCATGCACACGTGCACACATACACGTGCATACACACAGACAAGGACAAGAACAAAACCCATTCCCATGGAAGCTGAAGCTTCTTCCTTTTTCTCTGTCCTTGCTGGGAGAAGCTGGCCCCCATTCTCCTTTCAATCTAGCAAGCTATTGTTAAAGCACTTCTAGGCTTTCTCTTCCTGGACTAAGATTCATAGCTTCTTTCTCTCCAATCCCCTTGGGTCCGATTTTCCCTTTCACATCTTCCTTCCTTGATTGCCTTCAGATTTTTCTAAGCTCTTCCTCTTTGGAAGATACTTGAAAGGGAACTTCAGATACACTTAGTAGTGGCTGTGTTTTTACCCTGCCAGGAGCCTTGTTGTTCCTCTGGTTCAGTGGCACTGAGGAGCGGGACTCCCAGGGCCCAGGCTCTGCTTGTGGGGAGAGCTCAGCGCGTGTGCCACTACTGGTCAGGATGGCCTTGTAAGATCATGAGGTCCTGTTCAGCTGGTGGCTACCAGAATGGTGCCCGATATTTGTCTTAAGTACTACTTAACGGCCTCTTGTCCTTCCAGCATCTCATTTGGACTTTTGAACTGACAGGGCACTCCAAACCCTGCTTAGGATGAAAATGCTGTTTCTAAGGAGTAAAACAAAACAAAACAACAACAAAAAAACCCCGAGTTGAAATCAACAGTGGCATATGGATTTTACACAGTTGGGTGGGTCAGGGGTCTTGGAGGTTGGAGTGATCAGGTAGGACTTACCTTAGATGGAATTGGGTTAGGAAATTAAATTAAAGAAGCAGAGAGAGTGAGGAAGAGAGAAAGAGAGAGAGAGAGAGAGAGGTTAAAGAGATTGAACAGACTAAGCTGGGTGCTGGTCGCTCACATCTGTAATCCTAGCTATGTAGGAGGCTGAAATCTGAGGGTCATAGTTCACAGCCAGTCCCAGCAGAAAAGTCCATGAGACTCTTACCTGCAAGTAACCACCAAAAAGCTGGAAGTGGTAGAACGCTAGCTTGAGCAAAGTGAGAGCAAGAGACCCAGAGTTCAAGCCCCAATATTGGCACAGGCCCACACAGGCGCGCGCACACACACACACACTCCTCCCTCTCCAACTCCCCTGAACCCATCTCCCCACAAAAAAACCTACTCAAACAGCCCAGCACTGGTGGCTCATGCCGCTAATCCTAGCTACTCGGAGGCTGAGATCTGAGGTTCATGGTTCCGAACAGGAAAGTTCATGAAACTCTTATCTCCAATTAAACACCAGAAAACCAGAAGTGGTGCTGTGGTTCAAGTGGTAGAGCACTAGCCTTGAGCTGAAGAGCTGAGGGACAGCGCCCAGGCCTAGAGGTCAAGCCCCACAACAGACACACACACACAAATCCCAAAATAAACCACCCAAACAGAGATCAGACAGACTTTAATCAGAAGCTATTACAACAGGGGAGAAGAAACCTCAGTAGAGAACTATGCTCAGTTTTGAATACAGCATGAACCAAGGAGGGATCTATTGCCCAGGAGTCTGGCCCTTGGATGGGAATTACAGGGATGAGGGGGTCTCTGGCTAGCCCACCTTGATAAGGTTCTCTCCAAGGCCTGTCTGAGTACTCAGACCCTACCTTCTGATTGCAGGGCAAGGAACTGAACCAGTTTCTCCAAGATGGGGATTCTTGCGAAACTGGCTTAGCAGAAGTTTTGGCTAACATTGGGCAACATGAAGATGGACATAGAACTGTTCAGGCTGAGACCTAGTGGAGAAATGTAGCTCAGAGAAGCTGGGCTAAACATTGTTCAAGAACCACCCATTTTACAAAAAGTCAGAATAGCTTTTACAGAGAGTTTGAGTTGAAGCCTTGAACCAGAGCTCCATCTTTTTTGCAAAATTTCTGAGAATCTCTCAAATATTTGGAAACGCTGCAGAAGTTCTATGGGCTGTTTGACCTTGAGGAAATAATATTGCAGGAACAAGGCCCGTACTGACTTCAAAGAAACAAATTAACCCTGGCTTTATTTTTGATCTTGATCTTGACAGGTTGGCCCTCTGGCTTTTCCCAGATTTTGGAGAACTCTCAGTCACACACACACACACACACACACACACACACACACACTCACACACCTTTCTCTAAGTTGTGTTAGAAACAATCGACTCATCTACACTTACTCATTTCTCAGGAATGTACCATTCACTCAACTGTCCTTAAAAAAAAAGAAATACATATAATCCATCTCCTTGCTATTTCTATGTAGGACTCAACAATATGTGCTACAGTCTTTAAGTTTTCTCTAAGAAGGAGTCTGTTTCTTTTTCTAAAATTTAACACTTTAGCTTCTCTTCTCCTAGCAGTCATTCATGTAAATTAGCCAAGTTGTTGCTGACTACTTCAACATTTTTTTATCGAACCTGTGGGTGAATTTACCACTGCGTATTTTTCAAGAGCTTTTTTCCTGTCTCTTAAGCCTTTTGCTTTTCCTTAAAATGATTGTTTTGGAACAAATTTCATTTTTTATCATATATATATATATATATGATGCATTTCTTAGTCATATTAAAAATTTTTTTTCCAGTACTGGGATTGAACCCAGGGCATTGTACTTGCTAGGCAAGCACTCTACCTCTTGAGTTATGCCCCCAGCCCTTCTGTTTTTGTAGACTCTGCTATTATTGTTGTTGTCATTTTAATGGTACTAGAGGTTGAACTCAATTCCTCATGCTTTCTAGTTGGTACTACAGCCATTTCTTCAGCTGTTTATCTTGTTTTTAAGATAGGGATTCCTAAATTTGTCTAAGATAGCCTTGAACTTGTGATCCTCTTGTCTCTGCATTCTGAGTAGCTTGAATTACATACTTGTGCCACAATGCCTATCTTGATGACTCATTTCCTTTCTGTCTCCTTCTCCTCCCTTCCTCCCTTCCTCCCTCCCTCCCTCTCTCTCTCCCTCCCTCCCTTCCTCCCTCCCTTCCTCCCTTCCTTCTTTCTCTTTCTCCCTTTCTTTCTCTCTCTCCCTCCTTTCCTCTCTCCCTCCCTCCCTTCCTCCCTCCCTCTCTCTTTTCTTTCTTTCTTTCTCCCTCCCTTTCTTTCTCTCTCCCTTTCTCTGTCCCTTTCTTTATCTCTCTCCCTCCCTCCCTTCGTTCCTTTCTTCCTCCTTCCTTTCTTCCTATCTTCCTTCTGCCTTCCTTCCTTCCTTCCTAGTTCCCTTTCTTTTTTTCTTCTTGGCTGGTACTGAGGCTTCAGTTCAAGGCCTTCTGTTCTGACTTACCTTGCTTGCTTGTGGCTAATGCTTCACCATTTGAGCCAGGCATTCAACCCAAGTTTTTACTAGTTGATTGAAAATGAAGCCTCAAAGACATTTCTATCTGGGCTGTCTTTGAACCTTGAACCACTTTCTAGGGTCTCAGCTTCCTAAGTAGCTAGCATTAACAGCATTTGCCACTGGCACCTGGCTCAATCACAATTTCTTAATGCCAATTAACCAAGCTTGGAAGGGGTAACATAGGAAGTGTATGAGGAAGCATGTTTTTGTGGAACTACGACTGAAAGCCAGGAATTTATGACTGGCTTTATTCCTATTGAGCAGAAAAGATAACTGAGACTTACTTAGATCAATTATTTGCTCAAAATTACCCAGCTCTAGCCATAGAACCAAGATTGTAACTTGGTGCTGTTAGTGTGTAAATCCTAGGAAAGCTACTCTAGAGGTCTAGAACTTAGGAATGCAATGGTCAACGTGCACACTGTCTTACTACGAATATGCTCTGTCTTGATGCAGGAGAAATGCCCTTCTGTCCTTGGCAGGTGGGGCATGGCGTAATATGACATTCACTTAGGATTCTGAACAGGCTAATTATGGGTAGCTATAATTTCCTATCATTATAACTTTCTTCACAGGATCCAGTTTTCATACATGTGGTGTGTGTGTGTGTGTGTGTGTGTGTGTGTGTGTGTGTGTATTCTTGTACTGGGACCTGACCTCTCATTCTTGCTTCTTGTTGTTGTTGTTGTTATTATCTGGTTAATTGGAGATAAGAGTCTCAAGTTTCTCAGGCTGGCTTTGAACTTCAACCCTCAGTTTTCAGCCTCCTGAGCAGCTAGGATTATAGATGTGATCTACCAGTGCCCAGCTTTTTTTTGTTTGTTTTTGCTTTTAATAATCTGTGGCAACTGCACATGATAACCTATACATGACTTTAGGTATTCATACACAGTCAGTCCAAAGGAGGATGCCAGTAGGGGAGAAACATGAAGGTGTAACTTGTCTGAACATTTAAAGTGCTATTTAACCAAATGAAAAAAATAATAGTGCACCTTATAGTATGTGATCTTTTTCTACTGTTCTTCCTTCACACATGGAAAATAAATGTAAGTCAGCAAGATAATTTCTGTGAAATAAAAATGCACGAGAAGAGTCTGAGGAAGAGAAAAGCAGATTAATGCAGTTAAATTATAGTTGAAGGGCTGGGAAGGTGGCTCAGTGGTAGAGCACTTGCCTTGCATGCATGAGGTCCTGGGTTCGATTCCTCAGCACCACATAAGCAAAATGAAAAAAGCCGGAAGTGGCACTGTGGCGCAAGTGGTAGAGTGCTAGCCTTGAGCTGAAGAGCTGAGGGACAGCACTCAGGCCCAGAGTTCAGGCCCCATGACTGAAAAAGCAGTCAAGTGCTAAGTTTAGTCTAAGTACTTTATACAAATTAACCCAGCTGATCCTCAGTATCTAAAAATAGTACTTAAAAATAGTTATTATTAGGATTCCTTTTTACTAGTGTAAAAAAAAACATTCAAAATAGTTACTAACTTTCAAGGGGTATTTCACATAGTGTTTGTTGAATGAATAAACAAAAAGCATGCACTTCATCATGTGGTTAGAACGTGGGAAGGTTTTTTTCTCAGCACGCAATTGAGTCACTTTCTGCCTTTAGACTTTAAATTCTTTAAGTTAACTTTAAACACCTTAAAATATAAATGTATTTCTGGTGGCGTGGAAGGGGTGGCTCAGTGGTAGAGTACTTGTCCAGCATGTGTGAGACCCTGAATTTGATCCCTAGCACTGGAAAAAAGAAATCTTATGACAGTTAGTTAACCCATTTCCTGTTTCTTCTTTACCAGTGATTCATTGGTGGTACTGAGTTTTCATCTGAGTGTAGCTTTGACTCCTCCGTAAGTGGCAATAATGTAAAATGTGGGATTTCTGAGAGTAGCAAGGCCCTACTTTCCCAAGCCCTGACATTTCTATTCCTGTCTCTTTTGCTACACTCAGAGCACCAAAGAACCAGTCCGATAAGGGTCTTGGAGTTGGGAAGTTGCTGATGTTTTATAAATGGTCAAACTAGTTAGAGCACTGCACAGATTGGAGTGAGCGCTCCTCACATAGAGAGCTGTACATCTTGCTTTTGGGGGGGAATTTAGTCATAAAACCAAACTTCTTTGATACAGGTGTTTAAGTGCTTTAAGTGACTATCATTCAAGTACAAAATATTCTTTGAAAAGTGACACCTTGACAGGCCCCTCTTCCTCTATCTCCCTATGTAATCTTTCATTAAGTCCTATTGGTTTTACTGTCTGCTTCTGGAATCTTCCTCTAGGCATAGTAAAAGGAGTGGTATCTTTCCTCATTCATCCTGAGGGTCATAGTAGACATTGCTGTAAGAAAAGGGAGCTTAAAACTTGTTAATTAAAAAAAAAAAGAAAAAGAAAAAAAAAGAAAAGGAGCTTAACAAAGGAAAAGCATGAATTTAGATAGTCAAAGTACTAGACACTCTAACTTTTCATTTACTTTGTGTAATTACAAATTCATGTATACTCATCAGAATTCAAGCGGACCATCCAGGGCTTTTGCTTATTTCCTCTCCACCTTTGTGTGTGTGTGTGTGTGTGTGTGTGTGTGTGTGTGTGTGTGTGTTTGTGCTGGTCCTAGGACTTGAATTCAGGGTTGGGGCACTGTCTCTGAGCATTTCTTTTATTTTTTATTTTAATTTAATTTAATTTTTTGTTGGTAGAGCTTGAACTAAAGGTCTGGATGCTGTTCTTAAGCTCTTTTGCTTAAGGTTAGACTTCTACCACTTTGAGCCACAAATCTACTTCTGGTTTTCTGGTGATTACTTGAAATAAGTCTCATAGACTTTCCTGTCTGGGCTGGCTTTGAACCCTGATCCTCAGATCTCAGCCTCCTGAGTAGCTAGGATTACAGGCATGAGCCACCAGTGCCTGGCTTCTCTGAGCTTTTTAGCTCAAAGCTGGTACTTTGCTACTTGAGCCATGGCTCCACTTTTACTATTTTAGTGGTTAATTGGAGATAAGAATCTCCCTGATTTTCCTATCTGGGCTAGCTTCAAAACTTTATCCTCAGATTTCAGCCTCCTGGGTAGCTAGGAAAAGGCGCCTGGCTTTCTTTTTGCTCTGGTACTGAGGCTTGAACTCAGGACATTGTCCTCCTGCTTGATTTTTTTTTTTTTTTCACTTTAAGGCTCTATGCTCTTGCTTAGCCTTTTCACTCTACCACTTCAGCCATAGCTTCATCTTTTTGCTGGTTAATTGGAGAAGGAGTTTTGAAGTTTTGTCTCCTCAGGCTGGCTTTAAACCTTGCACCACAAATCTCCACCTTCCAAGTAGTTAGGCTTAAAGGCATGCACCACCACCACCACCTGGCTGCTTGTTTCTTCTTGACAATATCCAGGCAGACTGGCACACGGTTGGTGATCAACCAGTATTGGTTGAATGAAGTATGTGAATACTTTCAAGTAGCTATGGATTTTAGGCAATTCTGTTAGGACCCAATTTGGCTAATTCTGAGTGATCTGGAACATTCTCCAATGTCAGCAGCATGAGCTAGAGGGCTAGTAGGACCCAAATGTCTCCAACTGCCTCACCGGCCTCCAAAGTCTGATGGAGAATGTACAGGCAGCACTTCATAAACTAGAACATTCTTTAGATATGAGTGAGATTAGGGCCAGGTGTGTTGGCAACACACCTGTAATCCCAGGTATGTGGGAAGCATAGGTAGAAGGATCTTTAACTGAGCATAGCATGGTCAAAAATTCAAGACACTGATTAAAAAATAACCTAAAGCCAAAAGGATTGGGATGTGACACAAGACTTGGAGAGAAAGGGAGTATTATGGTTTAAGAGATAAAGCATGAACATTCTGGCTGACCTGAAGATATCCTCATGGGTTATACTGAAAATTAGACTTTATATTGCTTTGAGAAATAGAAAAAGATGGCGAGACCTTTTGAATCATGTCGCTCTTTGTGTGTGTGTGTCTGTGTGTGTGTCTGTGTGTGTTTGTGGTACTGAGGCTTGAACTTGGGGCCTGGGTGCGGTCCTGAGCTCATTTTGCTCAAGGCTAGCACTCTTAACAGTTAAGCCATAGCTCTATTTCTGGCTTTTTGTGATTAATTGGAGATAAAGGTCTCAGACTTTTCCTGCCCAGGCTGGTTTCAAACCACCATCCTCGGATCTCAACCTCTGGAGTAGCCAGGATTATAGGCATGAGTCCCTGAGCCCTTGGCCCCATGTCTCTTTTATGGCATGAAAATACAATAGAATGGCAAGTTAGCGGTAGCTGAAATAAGTGCCAGATGATTTCCCAGTGATTAATGTTCCATTTGAAGTGTGGTGTCTTTTAGGTCTAAGGTTTTCCAGAAATGGCCTCTGGTTCTACCCTGAGGTAGGGTGCAGAGTGGCCCAATTCCAGAAGCTGTTCTGTGGGGCTTACTTAGCACCCCTCTTTTACTGGATGGTATTCTCTGAAGTTGGTCTTCTGAGACAATGGAAACCTGGAAAGACTGTATAAAAGAGAGAAGCTGTATCAGTTTTGGGAAAATTAAGCATTCTCTTCTTTTTTTTTCTTTTCTTTTGGGGAAATATTAGGGATTGAACCCAGGGCCTTTCACATAGGAGGCATGCATTCTACCACTAAGCCAGCCTGAGACTGGTCTTTGATGAGAAGATGAGAAAACAAGTGAGAGGAGAAAGGGAAGAACATAGAAGATAAGGCAGGCTGGGGCGCCTCTCCTAGGCTTGATTCACAATCCAGAAATGAGAAAGGCAGAAGAAAAAGTTACAGACATAACCCGATGCCTTCACCGAAATAGATTCTCCAATGGTTGGGTTTGCTAATAGCGACATTTAAATACCCAATCTTTAACACAGGGAGGGGGAAGAACAGGGCTGTATGGAGGGGACCTAGTTCCGGGGTTTATTGCCTTTGCTCTGGGATGTCTGGCTTTTTCTGCAAGACTGCAGGAGCACAAAGGCCGCACCAGGCCTTTGTCAGCAACTTAATTAAAGTAATAAGGAATGAGCTTTATAGGAAAGAGGAGAGGGAAGGTGAGGGGTAGGAAGATCAGATTTCCCTGTCTCTCTCATGCCCTGGGGAGCTGTCCTTGGATGCTTCATTTTTTGGAAGCTTAGTTTTTTGGCGGGGCGGGGCACTTCACTTTCCTGATGTTCGTATTATAAGATTTGCCCCTCACGCCCCACCCCACCCCAACCCCCAATACTCCAAAGCCCTGAATTCTATAGATGCCAGAGAGCTCTGCCTGGCCCAGAATTCTGACCACTGAACTTTACTTTAAATCCAGGCAAGTCAGATATAACCAAGACATCAAAGGGCTCGTAGATAAATAAATAGTGTAAAGCCTGTGGCCAAAAGGGTGTGCAGTTTTATTGAGAGAGTAACATAGACATAACATTTACCTAGATCAAATATCTGTGGTTGATGGGAGCCAGGCTTACGGAATAGACATCTATGGAGACACCCCTCCCCCCCCCACTCCCCGTCCATCCCATTAGTGGCTGACACTCTGGGAATCTTTGAGTGTGTAACTTTTCCAAGTGATACAATGCTGGAGCGTGTGGGGAGAGAGTAAAAACCTTCACATTCTCCTGAGGGAGTGTGCATATTATTACTTCCTCAGGGGATATAACAACGATTGCCATGTTCCCTGGTAGGGCTGCAGAACATTCTAGACATGATGATTCATTGTGACCACCCATAGGCCATTGACTTGGGTTACTCTCTCAGTGTCTGTCCACGGTTGTGACCAGCAAGGACTCAGTCCCCCTACCTTGAAGGAAAGACAAATGGACTAAGAGGACAAAAGTCAGCAGATCTGAGGAGAGAATTAAGGGAGATCCATTAAAACAAAGAAAAAGGTTTGTAGGACTAATTGGGAAGAAGATGAGGCACACTGGTGTGTATGGAGGCGGTGTAGTTTGGATTTGGAATGCTCCCCAAAGGCCCATGTGTGAAAGACCCATTCCCCAGCCCAGGGCACTGTTAGGAGGTGGTGGGACCTTTAAGAGGTGGGGTTTAGTGGGAGGACTTACGTTGTCAGGGGTGTGACCTCAGAGAGGAAAATAGAATCCCAAATCTTTCCTCTTCCTCTTTTGTCTTTCATTCCTGGCCACCAGGTGAAAGGGCTTTCTCTTGCCACACACTTCCTGCCATGATGTGCTCCTTTGTCTCCGGTCTAAAAGCAATGGAGTCAACTGGTCATGGGTGGAAACCTTTGAAACTATGAGCCAAAATAAATCTTTCCTCTTTTTTATTTTTGTTTTTTTTTGGTGCCAATCCTGGGGCTTGAACTCAGGGCCTGTGCACTGTGCCTGAGCTCTTTTGCTCAAGGCTAGTGCTCTTCCACTTGAGCCACAGCTGAACTTCTGGCTTTTTAGTGGTTAATTGGAAGTAAGAGTCTCATGGACTTTCCTGCCCAGGATGGCTTTGAACTGCAATCCTCAGATCTCAGCCTCCTGAGCAGCTAGGATTACAGGTGTGAGCCATCAGTACCTAGCTATCGTTCTCTTTTTAAGTTGATTGTCTTAGATATTTTGTTACAATGGAAAACTAACACATGACGCTCCTCCTCCTCTTCCTCTTCTCCCCTCCTTTTCCTCCTGCCTCCTCCTCTACTTCTTTTTGTAGTACCAGGATTAAGCCTAAGGTCTTTCACATGTTAGGCAAGCACGGAGCTATACCCCTCCAGCCTTTTTTGAAATTAAAACAGTTAAAAGGTTGTAAGACACTTAAAAAAAAGTTGTAAGTCACTTTTGAGGAGTTTAACCATTCTTATGGAGAAGATGTTATAGGCTCTCACATTGTATTTGATAACTTCTGAGAATAAACTCATTTCTAGTGTACAGCCTGGGCTGGTGGTAGAAGAGATGTGGAAGAGTATGTAACAAGAGACAATATCTCAACACAGGTACTAAGATCTCTGCTCTGAACTCTTCGATGGTTTCTGATTTATCCAGTGTAAACCAACCCTCGCCCCCCCCCTCCAGCCAGGTCTTTACTGTGGCCCCATCCTCTTACCCCACTCCCTGCTCCTGTGCTTTTTCAGGGGCTTCCATCTGAGGGAGTAGTAGCCATTGAGGCCCCCCCCTCCCCAGGTATCCCCCAGTCTCCACAGGGAGTCAGGTTTCCCAGCATCTTCCCTTGAGGTTGAGTTCACTTTCTTGTCTTTTTTCTTGCTGGGCTGGGCTTTTCTTAGCCCTCCTACCTCTGAAACGTACAGCTAGCTGATGGTGCAAGCCACCATGAGAATGCAAACCCCACACAAAGGCTCAGTTTCATTTACTTCTCTGGCTCCACTGGGTGCGTAGTTAACTGTGAATAAATTGAGAACAGGACAGTCTGTGTGGTTGGAGAGAGAAATCTACGGGATGGTACAGGAAATGCTAGGCACAGCATTGTCCTGGGGAGACCCTTGCTCTGGACCACCTACACCCAGGAGTAGGTGAAACAAAGTTGTCTTTTCTTTCCAGTTCTCATCTTTGCTAGTCTGCCAAAAGTTCTTCTAGAATCCTGCTGCATGGAGGCCTTGAAATCTGATTCTTTCTAGAATGCTTAGTATTCTTTTCTTTTTAAAAATTTTAACCCTTGATGATTCCAGTATCATTATTTTTAACTCATTGTGTGATTTTTTAAAAAAAATTAATGATGCCACTGATTAAAGTTATGATTTGGGGGTATGGTGAGCTGTGATTGCCAGAGACTACTTTTTTTTTTCTTTCTAGGTTCCTCCTCCTTCAGAGGTCTCCTTTGCTGTTCTCTAGGGCACACAAACTAATAAAGTATTCTTTAGGCAGTCTCAGTTGGAATTCTTTTGCTTGCAAAAATAGACTTTCCAGGAAGTGGTGCTGTGGCTCAAGTGGTAGAGCACTAGCCTTGAGCTGAAGAGCTGAGGGACAGCGCCCAGGCCCACAGTTCAGGCCCCATGACCTACAAAAAAAATAGACTTTCCAGAACCAGAGCTCAGACTAATACAGAGCCTACTGCCAGTGTGTTCCTAAATGGATTGGACTCTAATATTCATTTATGTCTTGGTTAGCCTGGCGTTTTTCAGAGTAGATACCCAAAGGATTAGATAACTTGCTATCCTCAACACATAAAAGGGAACAAAAATTATAGTTGGCAAAAACTACATTTATGAAAGAGGACATGTGCTAAAGAGCATTTTAGTTGGCAGAGCACTAAGGAGGCAGAGGTAGGAAGATGGCAAGTTCACCACCAGCTGAACTATATTGTCAGACCCTTTCTCAAAAGACAAAAACCAACCAGCCAAAAAGAGTATTTTGCTTTACAGTGTGGTGTGACTATTAAGATCCAAGGCTGCCAGGCACTGGTGGCTCACGCCTGTAATCCTAGCTACTTGGGAGGCTGAGATCTAAGGATTGAAGTTTGAAGCTAGACTGGGCAGGAAAGTCTGTAAAAAGTCCTATCACCAATTAACCACCAAAAAGCTGCAGGTGGAGCTGTAATTCAGTGGTAGAGTGCTAGCCTTGTGGACAAAATCTCTAGGTTTGGCGCGAGTGCACGCGCACAGACACACAGACACACAGACACACAGACACACACATATACACACACACACTCCAAGGCTAAGGAAGCTGCTGCTGGCTCACATCTGCAATCCTACCAACTCAGAAGGCCAAAATCTAGAGGACTGAATTTAGAAGCTAGCCAGAGCAGAAAAGTCGCAGAGACTCTATCTCCAGTTAACTAGCAAAAAGCCAGGCTGGAGGTATAACTCAAGTGGTAGAGTGCTAACAATGAATAAAACAGGCTGAGTGAACTCAAGACTCTGAGTTTTTTAACTTTGGTACTGGCAATAAATAAACAAACGAGTGCTATCAGAATATGTGTCCTTGGAAAAATTGTTTCTCATTTGTTTGCAAATAGCTCTCTAATATAAAGGATAAGAAAATAAAACCCCCAAAAAGAATTTCCAGGGCTGGGAATATAGGGTAAAGGGTAGAGTGCCTAGCATATACAAGGCCCTGGGGTTGGCCCATCCTCAGCACTGGGGAAAGAAAACAAAAACACCTCAGGAGTCCAGGAATGATGCAGTATACCGGTTATAATAAAGACTGGGACACAGTAATTACAGAGCAGTGCTGACAGCAGCAAAGCTTCTTAAATGCTTTACATAATCTTCTGTCTTCACTAACTGTGATGTAGGAGTCATCATCTCCATTTTAGGGAAGAGGAAGAGAGATGACATGGTTTAAACGACAATGGGAGCTGGAGCTAGAGGTGGGGGGGTCTCAGGAGTCCCTGCTGTACCCCTTGGAGCTGTCCCAATTCACTTGGAGGGAGATCTTTAGCCTGTCCCCCAACGATTTACCATTAGCCTTTTCTGTTCTTCGGGGATTGTTCTGTTTTCTTCCACTGAATTCCCATAGTGTATGGATATCTATCCTTTATAATTGTTTTGGAATGTTCTAGGTGCATGGGATGGATGCAAAAATTGTAGGGCCCAGATTTTTTTTTTCATCTCATTTTCAGTAAAAGTTCTCCAAGTCTGAGTCTGGGTTGGAACTATTCATTCATGTCAAGACTCTCAGCCAGGGCTGGGTGGGAAGGTGGCTCAGTGGTAGAGTGCTTGCCTTGCATGCATGAGGCCCTGGGTTCGATTCCTCAGCACTACATAAGCAAAAAGAAAAAAGCCGGAAGTGGCACTGTGGCTCAAGTGGTAGAGCGCTAGCCTTGAGCTGAAGAGCTGAGGGACAGCGCCCAGGCCCAGAGTTCAGGCCCCACGACCGGACCTTAAAAAAAAAAAGCCTCTCAGCAAAAGCTCCTTTGCAATGAAGTTTCTTAGACAGGAAAGAGCCATGTAAAGAGAAGGCTGTGCCAACTTCCAGAAGGGGAAAGAACGTGGGAGCAGGTCCTGTGTGGAGAAAGCAGCCCCTCATCTAATGCTCATCATACCCATCAGCCACCTGGACACTTTTTTTTTTGAAAATATATCCATCAGCCACCTGGACACACATTCTCTCTCTCTCTCTCTTTTTTATAGCTAAACAACATTTATTTACTTTGCACTAAGACTTTATCTGAGTACATAACTAAATTGTTTCCACCCCACCCCATCTTGAAGGGTTAGTTTGTGAATGTTATAAAGTAGATAGGAACAGTTTGAAGGACTGGAACCAACATTAACTGACAATGAACAACTTCCATCTAAATCATCATAAAAATGTTTAAGTAAAAAAAAGAAAAAGAAAAAAAAAAGATACAATGAGGGCCCTCAATAGAAAGATCCTCATTTCATCTAATACATTCGCTCTTGGCTAGACTGTAACAAAATGGAAACAGCATTACTGTTAATACAAACTCCCACTCTGCACATTGTACACACCTTTGTTCCAAGCCCACCCCCTGTGCCCTAATGCTTCCAACTCAATTATTTCCCAGCCTGTTGGGCCTGCCGACGAAGGAGTACGTAGATCTTCTCTTTGATCCAGTCTTTGTTATAAGGCTGGTATGTCTGGGTATCAGCTCGGTAAAAGGCAGCGGAGATCTGCCAGATCATCGATAAAATCAAACAACTAACTGATATCATACGTGATCGAGGGGCTATTGGGATTCATTCTCTTCAGATGTTCTTCATACATTTTACAAACACCTTCCATGCATTCATTCACAGATTCATAGTCAGCGTAAGGTCTGCCTTCTGGCCTCTTGGTAGGCTGCACCAGCAAAATGGTGTGAGACATCGCGCTAAATGCTTTGCTGCTGCCGCTGCTGCCGCAGCTTGGACACTCTCTTAACAAACCAATTGCCCTGGATGGCCCTGGAGCTGGGTCCTGAGCCTGGGTGGAGATGGCACTTGTGGACAGAGACCAGGGTACAGCTGTGGGCAGCATCACCCACCAACTCCAATCTAGAGGATGTTTGGGTGGGTGCCCTTTCTGGGACTCAGAGGACTTAGGAAAACCTAATTCCTTAGGTGTAATGCTTAAATGTCTCATCATGTAAAATAATATTTAATGAAATAGAAACAAGACTTTTTTCTTTGTTTTTGTTTTTCTTTTTGCCTTCTTTGTTTATCTGTTTTGGGGGATGATGAAGGGGGGGCATGGAAATGGAGGGACAAAGGATGAACAAATGGTACTCATGAAAATGAACTATACAACATGTGAGTGGGGATGGGAGGGAAACACAGGAGAGAGCAAGGGAAGGGCTGAGAGTGTTCAACAAGAAATCTACTCTTGGGCTGGGAAGATGGCTCAGTGGTAGAGTGCTTGCCTTGCATGCATGAGGCCCTGGGTTCGATTCCTCAGCACCCCATAAGCAAAAAGAAAAAAGCTGGAAGTGGCGCTGTGGCTCAAGTGGTAGAGCGCTAGCCTTGAGCTGAAGAGCTGAGGGACAGCGCCCAGGACCAGAGTTCAGGCCCCACAACTGGACCGCCCCCCCAAAAAAAGAAATGTACTCTTCACTTAACTTACATGACTGTAACCCCTCCGTATATTACCTTTATGATAGCTATTAAAAAACAAACAAAGGAAAGTCTGCTTCTCTTGTTTTCTCTTGTTCCTTGGAAGAGTTCCTTTTTTCAAGTGGGGAGATGGGGAGAGATGGGAAGGTATCACTTTGGTGCTGCTGGGAGGTGGGGAAGGGGGGTGGGAATGAAGCAGAAGGGAAGGCAGAGAAGGGGGAACTGAATGGAGCTAAAAGCTTCTTGGCTCATTGTTTGGCACTGGGACCTAAATTTAGCAATTATTCTTTTATTTGATCTTTGAAGTAAAGACTTATAAAACACTCAAGGGATGGAGGATTTTTTTTTTTTTTTTTACCAGTGTATCAGTCTATACCAGTTGGGCGGGAAGAACTGGGGTAGTCCCCAAGCTCTGTGCCATTGGGTCTGGACAGAGAGTGAATATATATCTCAGAAAGGACAGGCTTGCTGTGCTGGGGGTGTAGCTTAATTGCTAAAAATGTACCTATCTAATAAATATGAGTTCCTGAGTTCAGTCCCCAGTATCACCAGAAGGTTCTTCCAGAGAGGATGGGCTTTGGTGATGTGAAAAGAAATGGCCATCTGTTTACTTTGATCTCAGGAAGTGATCACCTATTTATTTTCAAAGATATGTATGTTGATTAAAAACGAAAATGAAGGTGAGATTCAACAGTATTTCATATTGTAGGGGGAAACTCATTATTCACGTGGAGTTGAGTTGTTTGGGAGAAAAAGTCTCATCTTTAATATAAGAAGCATTGTTTTTTGTTATTACTGCCTTTTTTTTTAAAGTTCTGGATGAACTCAGGACCTTATCATGTTAGGCAAACACACTACCAGTGAGCAATACTTTTAGCTCCAAAATCTCTCCTTTAATCCCATTTAAAGTCACAGGCTTATCCTTTGCCCTGTACAGAGGGGCCTAATGTTGGGTGTTGCTGGGGATTGAACCCAGGACTGAGCAAGTGCTCTCCCACTTGAACTTTGATTCAGCTGTGTGTGTGTGTGTGTGTTTCTTTCTTTCTTTCTTTTTTTGGGGGGGGGTCTGGTCGTGGGATCTGAACTCTGGGCCTGGGTGCTGTTCCTCAGCTCTTCAGCTCAAGACTAGCACTCTACCACTTGAGCCACAGCACCACTTTTAGCTTTTTTTTTTGGCTTATGTGGTGCTGAGGAATCGAACCCAGGGCCTTGGGCATGCAAGGCAAGCGCTCTACCACTGAGCCACCTTCCCAGCCCTGTTTGTTTCTTTTTTGAGATAGGCTCTCTTTGCCTTTGGCTATCCTCCAACTCTAGATCTTTTTGTCTCTATCTCTAGAATAGCTGAGATTATACATGTGTCCAACTGTACCTGACTCTATTGACCTTTAATATTGTTCTGGAACTCAGAACTAGGAACAGTCTGATATGATATCCTGTGGATACTTGCATCTTCTTAATTTCAACCACTTCCGTTTCTAAAACTGGCCAGCCTGGCTCTCTTTCAGACAAAGTCGGGAGTAAATTATGTTATTTGATCTCCTGAAGAAAGTAACCATAGGCCAGTTTCACGTTTCTTTCCTGAACTTGGCAATGGTCTAGTGCCCTTCAGTGTATGCACTGTGGAAAGCCTCCCTGATTTCATGATTAATCTGTTTTGCTCTTCAGTAACCTAATGAGTTTGGGGAAAATTGATGTGAGGATCCTTGGATGGTGTTATTGCAAAGATCCCACCGCTCTGTCCTGCTTGGAAAGGTACAGTCTTCGTGTGCTAGGATGATGCCTGGGGCATCTATTCATGACCATGATCTGGTTATAATCAGTTCCTTGAATGTCTTGGCACATTTACAGCACCAAAGAAACTTCCAACTCCAAATCCCATTAGGAGAGCTAAAGGGCTATGAAGCTCCAACTGGGTGTTTGTCACCCCTAATGGATCATGAGCAAGGGGAACCTTTCTGACACACACACACACTCTCTCTCTCTGTCTCTCTGTCTCTGTCTCTCTCTGTCTGTCTCTTTCTCTGTGTGTGCCCCTAATGAAAATTTGCTAGTGGGAAAAGAAATTGGCCTAATAATTCCTTTCTTTCCCTCATATTTGCTTTGCCTGGCAAGTTCTCCTTTAACACACAACAAAACAGGATAAGCAGGTATGAGACCATCTACCTTGATGTTTGAGACAGGGACCTCATGGGGGATGCCAGGCTTCCAAGAAAGGAAATTGAAAACTGATTTCCTTCCCCTACCCAAGCCAACCACTTTCCAACCCCTTTTTCTAAGCCCAGGCCCTCAGAGTGGAAGATTTTCAAAGGAGGGTGTGTCACTACAGCTGCGGCATGAAACAAGAGCCAACAGATTAAATTAATTTAGGTTTCAAAAAAAATCAGTCCCATTCTCTTGATTCATAAAATACTTCAAAACATGGCAAGAAATGTCATCTCCCGGATGATTGGGGCGAATCCACGCATGTGAATGAAAATTATCAAGGCATACCTCCCCAGTCAAAATAAACTCATTTCCAATGCTTCTCCATCAGCAGCTAATAGTCTTCTCTACTCCGTACACAAGTCAACTCTTTCTCCAATGCACTTCAGGACCTAAGTGGAGAGAGATAGAGATAGAGAGAGAGAGAGAGAGAGAGAGAGAGAGGAACAATGTATTCATTACCAGCTGTGAAGTTGCCAGCACCAGGCAATTAAAAGGTAAGGCAACTAAACACATTGCAAAATAACACGCTTCATCCTATTGTCTTCTCATTAGCAATATTGTTATTTTAGCTCTCCAGGTGAAAGCTTGAGAAACCAAACATTCCTGCCTCCTAAGGCACTCCAGGAAAATAAGAAGTTGTTGACAGCTAGGACTTGTGCAAAGAACCATTTATACTATAAATAAATTTGCCCATCCTTGCAGTCATGATAAGTAGAATTCCACATCCATTCTCTTGGACTAGCTTGTAGAAACCATTTAAAAGGACAAGAAAGTCCTCCCGGAGCAAGCAGCTCTTGTCTGGCTGACTGTGCTTCTGGGCACCGCTTCCTGTTGGGACACAGAACTTTGGAATCTTTTCCACAACTTGCCATGTGGTAGAGGCTACAGAACCTGCTGGAAGAGATAGCAGAGAGGCTCTGTTCCTTGCTCTCTGCCCCACATCTTCATTGCCTGGCAATCATTTGAAACATGATGGCCGTAGGTCTTTGCCATTTTGCCAAGTGGGAGAACTTTGTGGCCAAGAGGAATGTGGATGTCTTTGATTCTTGAATTCTTCCCAGCTCCCCTGTGTGCTTGGGTAACAACGAAGCCAAGAATGTAAGCAACTGGCATCTTCTTCTTTTTTTTTTTTTTGGGTCTGGTCGTGGGGCCTGAACTCTGGGCCTGGGCACTGTCCCTCAGCTCTTCAGCTCAAGGCTAGCACTCTACCACTTGAGCCACAGCACCACTTTTAGCTTTTTTTTTTGCTTATGTGGTGCTGAGGAATCGAACCCAGGGCCTCGAGCATGCAAGGCAAGCGCTCTACCACTGAGCCACCTTTCCAGCCCCAAGGCTTGATTTGTTTTTAAGAAAAAAGTCCCTAAAGTTTCTTTCTTAGAACATTTCTCTGGGGGTCTAATATATGAGCCTGAGCCATAAATTTTCCTACTCATTGCCTTCTTTTGAATGGACAAGTGACAGTGTGAGAAACTGGTAAGATTTTCCCATGGTTTCAATGCTGTGCTGGTTTAGTCACCAAATAGCTATGTCAGTATTTTACTAGATAAGGCTCTATCACACTTTGCTAATCAAAACTTGCTTTTGGCTGAGTGTTAGTGGATCACACCTATAATTCTTGTGGCTCAGGAGACTGAGATCTTAGGATCATGGTTCATAGCCAGCCAGGGTAGGAAAGTCTGTGAGATTCTTATCTCTAAATAACCACCTAAAACCCTAAGCAGAGCTGGGATTCAAGTGGTAGAGTGCTAGCCTTCAGCACAGAGCTCGAGAACAGTGCCCATGCCCTGAGTTCCAGGTCCAGGACCAGTGTATACACACATACACATGTGCACGCATACACATGTGTGCACGTGTGTGTGTGTGTGCGCACGCACGCACACACACACACACACACACACACACACACATCTCCCTTCCTTTTGGAGGCTGGGAGTGTATGCCATGGTGGTATGGACAAGACCCTTGGTTTGATTCCCAGCACTAAATAAATGAATGAAAACTAAAACAAATAGGTAAAATGAATCTAAAATAAACAGAGAAAAAGAAATAAAATAAACAAAGCTTAGCATGCAACTTTAAGAAAAGTACGCTTTCATGCAGCAGAAAGCCTGAAAGGAATAGTTGAAATATACTCTTAGGAGAGAAAAATAAAACCACTTTTTAGCTAGAGAGCCCCACCAAATACCTTGAAAATCAAATGTTTTGCTCTTCATGTAATCAGATTTTAAGAGCATGACCAAATTACAGCTGAATCGATTTTTCACTTTTGAGGAAGAGAAACACATCCAGTCATTAAACATGTAATAACAATGATCATCTGCATGTGGGTTTAATTATGGAAAAGAGAAGGTTTTATTTTTCATTATTGTCATCACCATGCTCCAGTTTCTGTGTGGTATTGGCCCTGAGTGGGAAGGGTCCCAGCGACTCCTGGCTTTTAGCCTTGCCAGTCCCCTGCCCCCTGCCACCCCTCTCTTCTCTTTGCCCACTATTTATTCTTTTAGCTCCTAGTAGGAACTACTAAAAACAGATTATTCGGAGGAACTTGTTAAATAAAAAGGAGAAGAAAATACCAAAAAGTAAGAAGCTCTTAAAGAGGAGGAAGGAAAGAGAATGAGATCTAGGAGAAAGGATCTGACCGCAACCTGAATGCACTATGGGGAAGGAAGATGGTTCTGGTTACTCTGACTGTAACTCTAGGCATTAGGCAAAATGCCTGTGTTGACAGCTGGAAGGGTGGTTCCAATGTGTGTGTGTGTGTGTGTGTGTGTGTGTGTGTGTGTGTGTGTGTGACTGACTCTACAGTGCATAGCATGGCCCCCTGGCCTCTCTTTCACATCAGACTGTTTATCTTTCAAAATGGATTTGAGATGGCTTGCAAAGCACACATAACTGCCAGGCGCTGGTGGCTCATACCTCTAATCTAAGCTTCTCAGGAGGCTGAGATCTGAGGATTATGGTTCAAAGCCAGCCCAGGCAGGAAAGCCTATGAGACCCTTACCTACAATTAACCAGAAAAAAGCTGGAAGAAGTAGATCTGTGGCTCTAGTGGTAGAGAGTGAGATTGGAGCAGAAAATCTTAGGGACAGGGTCCTGCCTCTGAGTTCAAGCCCCAAGACCAGCACACACAATAACACACACACACACACACACACACACACACACACACACCAGTAAACAAGGTTACTATGAACATCAATGTGAGAAGAAAATGTCTACAGTAAGGGTTGGTCAACTTTTTTTTTTTTGCCAGTTGTGGGCCTGAACTCTGGGCCTGGGCACTGTCCCTCAGCTCTTCAGCTCAAGGCTAGTGCTCTACCACTTGAGCCACAGAGCCACTTCTGTCTTTTTCTTTTTATGTGGTGCTGAGGAATGGAAGACAAGGTCTCATGCATGCAAGGCAAGTGCTCTACCACTAAGCCACCTTCCCAGCCCCGGGTTGGTCAACTTTATCTGTCAAGAGCCAGATAGACAGTAAAGATATTTGGTTTTGGAGACCATATAGTTTTTGTCACAACTCTAATATTTTGACCATATAAATTCAGACAGCAGACAGACAGCTGGCTAGATTTCCCCATCAGCTGTAGTTTCCTGATCACTAGATTAGACTTCAAATACTGACAAGAGTATATTTTCAGTGAATTGTAAAGCCTAAATGGAAAATATAACCAAAAGACATTAGAACTTAATTATGAGTTTCTAAGAGGTCCACACAAGAGGAAAAATCACATTTTCCCAACTGGGTGTCTTAGCATATACCTGTAATCTCAGCACTGGGGAGGCTGAGACAGGGAGATTTCAAATTAAAGTCCAGCTTGAGTTACATACTGAAATCCTATTTTGAATAATAAGAACAAATAATCACATTTTCCATGAGAATAACACACACCTGTGGCTCTGAGAAGATCTAGCCTTGAGGCTGTGCAAATCTTTATCCAGTTGAAGGGCCAAAGACCATAGCATCGTATTTCAACACTTTGATACAGCTGTTGTTAAGTGCCTGTGGAAGGGGCTAAGGGCAACAGGAGAGGCTTCATGGTCTGTGCTTGAATGGCCACAAGGTAAAGCCTACTTAACTAGAGCAATGAACTCCAGACAATCTTTAATGATGTCTGTGGATGTGGAGGGATCTCATACCTACTTCCAAGTAGGTATATTAAAAGACAAAATTACCATAAATATAGCTTTGGAGAGAGAGAGAAAACCAGAGAAGGCGGGAAGGGAGGGAGGAAGGAAGGGAGGGAGAGAGGATGTGTTTGTCCTGGACATTCTCCTTAAGCTTCTGTGCTCAAGGCTAGTGCTCTACTACTTGAGCTATAGGTCCACTTGTGGCTTTTCTGGTTATTTGGAGATAAGAGGCTCACAGACATTCTTGCTTGGTCTGGCTTTGAACTGTGATCCTCAGATCTCAGCCTATTGAGTTGCTAGGATTACAGGCGTGAGCCACCAGTACCTGGCTTAGCTTTACAGTGATCCTGGGGCTTGAACTCAGGGACCGGACTCTGTCCCTGAGCTTTTTTTTTTTTTTGCTCAAGGCTATCATTTCTACCACTTGAGATTTAGGTCCACTTTTGGCTTTTTGCTGGTTAATTGGGGATGAGTCTCATGGACTTTCTTGCATTGTCTGGATTGGAACTTTGAGCCTCAGCTCTCAGCCTCCTGACTGGCTAAGATTACAAGCCTAAGCCACCATGCTTGAATTTGAATTGTCTTTTATTTGTGATTCCAGAATCAGTAGCTCTCAGAATCGGGGCAGGCCTGGTGAGCTGGCAACTACTGTGGTGTGGGAAAGCATTTCTGGGCAAAAAATTGAACATGAAGTTCAGAAGACAGAGGTTAGGAATGGTGACAGCTGATTGGTTACAGCTTGGTGCTCGTCATATTTGAACATGATTTGAACACTTGTAAGTAACTGTAATTGTGTATCTAATTGGCTGCCGGGATTGGCTGAGACTCAATTCTCATTACTCCTAAATTGGCCTTTCAGTTGGTTCCAGGATCCCAGGTTCCTTTGCAGTTCTTTAGGGCAGAATTCATGCTCTCAGGCATTCTGAGGGCAAATTCAGTTTGATTTAACAGTTGTCAAGATTTTCCTGTAGTTATAATGCTGTCACTAGGCTAGATGCCCTTATGTGCTTGCTCAGTCATTCAGATTTGGCGACCAGTTGGGCTTGGGTCCCAATTCCTGTTATTGTGCTATAGGGGCGGAAGTTAGACTGTAATTATTTTCATGTCTGGCTATTACTTCACCCCTCATCACTGTTTTCATGTTGACTTCCTTTTATTTGGTGGTGTTTTGGTGCCAGGTCCTGGGCTAAGCATTGCTTCATTTACTTCTTTCAGCCCTATTACAATGTGTTCTACTCCATAATTTCTCTTGGTTCTGATAAGGAAACCTAGAATGATTCATGTACTATTTCTATATGAGTATGTTCTAGCTTTCTTTTTCCTTCTTCCTTTTCCTATTCCTCCTCTTCCTTCCTTCTTCTTTCTTCTTCCTTTTTGCCAGTCCTGGGGCTTGAACTCAGAGCCTGGGTGCTGTTCCTGAGCAATTTTGCTCAAAGATACTGCATTTGCACTTCAGGCACGGCACCATTTCTGGCTTATTGGTGCTTAACCAGAGATAAGAATCTCACAGACTTTCCTGCTTGGGTTGGCTTTGAACAAAAATCCTCATATCTCAGCCTCCTGGGTAGCTAGAATTATAGATGTGAGTCACCGGTATTGGGCTGATTCTTCTTTTTAAAACATTTTAATTGTCATCAATTGATTGTACAAGGTTATATTTTGTCATGACAATATATACCTCGACTTTGATTAGACTCACTTGCCTTATCACTCTGTCTCATTCTACTTCCACTTTTCTATGCCAAGAAATATGTTACCTCAATTTGAATACCAATTTAAGAAAAATAACTTGATGGTTTATAAATTAAAAGGTAGTATTTATAGTTTGATTGAAATTCAAATTTAAATAGGAAACAAATGTCATTGGGTAGATAAAAACTATTGCCATATTTTTTTTTCACCACTATCCATCTTGAGAGTTCTCATGACTTTCTCAATTTCTGCCCTTGACATGTCCTTGCTGATGACTACTCTCTCTTTCTCTTCTTCTTTCTTTCTTTCTTTCTTCCTTCCTTCCTTCCTTCCTTCCTTCCTGTCTTTCTCTTTCCCTCCCTCCCTCCTCCCTTCTTCCCTCCTCCCTTCTTCTCTCCTTCCCTCCCTCCCTCCCTCCCTTCCTCCCTCCCTTCCTTTCTTCCTTCCTTCCTTCCTTCCTTTCTTTCTCTTTCCCTCCCTCCCTCCTCCCTTCTTCCCTCCTCCCTTCTTCTCTCCTTCCCTCCCTCCCTCCCTTCCTTCCTTCCTTCCTTCCTTCCTTCCTTCCTTCCTTCCTTCCTTCCTTCCTTCCTTCCTGTCTCTCTCTTTCTCTCCCTTCCTTCCCCCTCCCTTCCTCCCTCCCTCCCTCCTTCCCTTCCTTCCTTCCTTCCTCTTTTCTTTCTTTCTCTGTCTGTCTGTCTATGTGTCTGTCTGTCTGTCTGTCTGCCTCTTTCTTTTTGAATCCAGGGCCTCACATATGCTGGAAACTGCTCTAGCACTAAGATGCACCTTTAGCTCTTTTTATGTAATTTCATTTGGAGATGGGATTTTGCTAAATTCCTCAAATTGTTAATCCTCTTGTCTTAGCCTACTGAGTAGCTGGGATTATAAGTGGGCACCATCATGCTTGACCTTGATATTTTGGAAATCATGGCTTACTTGTCTGATACTAGGTTGCTTCTGGTTGTGGCTTTTCAGCTTCTAGAACCCTGAACCATCTTAGTTCTCATCTTAATTAAATAGGTCTTCACCCTCTGGATAATCCTCTGATCTCTCGCAACCCCACATTGTGATCTTATTGCTATGACTATTACCTATACTTCAGCATGAACAAAGATTGGATTTTCAGTTTATGTACAGTGTTTATAGCTATGGTTTATATCTGCTTTGCTGAAGACTAGAAGTACAAAAGGCACATTCAACCTCATAGTGACACAGGCAAGGTAATATGGAATGACACTATCTCTCTTAATATGGCAATTCTTTCCAAATAACATCAATGGAAGTTTCATAATATTGGTAGCAGCCATGCCCATAAATGGAGAATGTTAGTAATTTTCCATGACTGACTCTAAGCTACAAAGAATGTTATTAAAACAAGCCATCCAAGAAAAAAAAACCCCACCATCAAGGATATAAAGATTCCTGAAATGACTAGTATTTTCTGTCTGCAATGATGAAAACGGAATATGGTGTTCACCCTGCAGACATATCTAACCTATTGGACTGTTTCAGGAACACAATAGGGTGAAATCAGTGACTGAGAGAGAATAGAAAATAAGATCCATTCATTCATTGGTGATATATAGGCAAGAGGGAGGGAGAGAGAGAGTGGAGAGCGAGTTAAGGTCCTGTGAGGGCCAAGTGTAAAGAGGGCAAAGGAGAAATGGAAAAATGAGAAACAATGGAAAAAGCCAGAAGTCATGCAAGTGCATGGAATGTGGCCAGATGAATGGGTCAGGGTAAAGTTCAAAATGAGGACGAGCTGCTATGTGAAGATACGGCCACCAGCGAGGCTGCGGCTGCGTAGAAATAGGGAACAGGCGTGGCCTGGTGACTCAGTGGCTCACTGGGATGATTCACAAGTCACAGGATTCCCTCAGTGTGGGGACTGATGCTTTATTGATTCAGCCAGGACCTGAAATCTCATTAGAATAACACTTCAGACACACCTTGGACGTGGAATAGCTTATCTTAAAGTTTTTCATTGAAGGATAAGAAGTTGTACTAGTAATTTACTGCTGAATGGCATCATTTCACAGTTGCTGACTTTTCTTCAAAAAACATTAAAATTGCAACCTTAAACTTCAAATAACATGATAGCCAGACTGGCACTTCTTTTGCTTTTTTTTTTTTGTGCCAGTCTTGGAGCCCTGGTGCTGTTCCTGAACCTTTTTACTCAAGGCTAGTGCTTTAACACGTGCACCTCAGTTCTGCTTTTGGCTTTTTGGTGGTGAATTGGAGATAAAAGTCTCACAGACTTTCTTGCCTGGGCTGGCTTTGAACCAAGATCATCAGATCTCAGCCTCCTGCCTTGCTAGGATTATAAGCATGAACCAGCATCACCTGGATGATTGAACACTTCACTCTTAAGTGCCAACCTAATCCTTGCAACTCTGGAGGCTGAGTTTTGAGGATCACAGTTCAAAGCCAGCAGGAAAGTCTGTGAGACTTTTATCTACAATTAACCATAAAAAAGAGGAAAAAAAAAAAAAGAAAAGAAGGGAAGCTGTGGCTTAAGTGATAGAGCATAAAAGCTAAGTAACAGTGCCCAGGTCCTGAGTTCAAGCCCCAGTACAGGTATACATGCACACAAAAGCAAACAAAAAAGGAAATAAAACAACAAACCAAACCAAAACAACAGCAACAACAACAACCAAACCCAACATATTCAATCAGTTCACAAAAAAGCAAGATTAAAAAAAGAAGTCAGAGCTGAATGGGATGTATGTTAATTTGGTGCAAAACTTAGAATTTGAAAGCGTAAGGTTTTGGTAGGCCCAACGGCTTTGTGTGTAATGTGTGTTCTTTTTCTTCATTAGCCCAACTGGAAGGAAGCAGAGCTCCAGCAAGTGAGGAAACTTTGGGAGGAAATTCCCTTGAGTAGGACCAAGTTTGGCAAGTCTCTGAGGTCTGGAGTGAACTACAATAAAATTTGCATTTATATAGCACTCTTTATGCACTTGCTTTATATGTGCTATCCATATTAAATAAAAACACAATTAAGAGTTAGATCTAAAATACCAGGTCAAACATATCAAACAAAATCAGGAATGGCAATTAGTGCTAGAATACCAGAACAAACAGATGGCTATTGAGTTTGGATTTAAGGAGAGAAATAGGATGTGCCTGCTGCATTTCAATCGAGAAGTAATTCTGGAGTTGTGGACAAGGGCTTGGGAGGTTGGGCTATTGAAAGAGCCAGATTGGAACTGTGATTGAGCCTGTACAGAATGGTTGTTAGAAATGGGAAACATTCAAAGCAGTTACAATTATTGGAAATGTGCCATGTACCGGCTACTGGGCCCTGTGCTGAGTACTCAGAGATGATCAGATTTGAATTGTGTCTTTAAGATCTTAAGATCTTTGAAGGCAGAAAGCAGGGGCTGAGATATAGCTTGGTGGCAAAGCACTTGCCTAGCAAAGTCCTAGGTTCAATCCCTAGTGCCAAAAGAACACCAAAACAAACAAACAAACAAAAAAAGAAAAGAAAACAAAAAAATACAGTTAAAAAAACAAATGAACCAATCAAAAAACCACCTGGTGCTGGTGGCTTACACCTGTAATCTCAAGAGGCTGAGATCTGAGGATTGCAGTTCAAAGCCAGCACAGGCTAGAAAGTCTGTGAGACTGTCACCAATTAACCACCAGAAAACCAGAGGTGGAGTTGTGGCTCAAATGGTAAAACACTAGCCTTGAGCAAAAAGAGCCCAGGGACAGTGCACAGGCCCTGAGTTCAAGCCCCAGGACCAACATAAAACAAAACAAAAGAACAAAGAAGAGCAGAAATCTTGTGGGAAACTACTTGGAAGACCCTTCCCCTTTGTGGTGATTTAAGACCTTATTCCAGTTATAAAAATTAGGCTGTACTGTTTTACCTGAAAGCAGAGGAGGGGAGGGGAATTAAGCTCAATATCTATATCTGTTCTGAAATCCATTCTAATATATTGAAGTGCTGCAATGGCTCAAGCATATAATCTCAGCTACGTGGCAGGTGAAGATTGGGACACCTTGGTTTGAGACCAACTTAGACCAAAAACTAAAACCAAAAATAAACCAGTCAAGAGACTCCACCTTCACTAATGGCTAACTGAAGTGATGTGCAGTACCCGTCATTCACGCAATGTAGGGAAACACAAATAGGCGGATCGCGATCCAAGGCATACAGTGAGACTTCATTATGAAAATAATCAAGGCCAAAAGGGGCTGGTAGAGTGGTTCAAGTGGTAGATTACTGCTGGCCTAGCAGGTGTGAGGCTCTGAATTCAAACCCCAGTATGGGGGAAAAAATCCTAACAGCTCTGAAAAAATCGAAAGTTTTCCTTACAGTAAGGCTGAAATTTAATAATCTTTATCAATCTTATCTGATGTGAATATGCATAAGATTCACTGCAGCAAAGTTGATGGGTTTGATGATAGGAATCATTCATTCATTCATTCATTGTTGATGTTGGGGATTAATCCCCTAGCTGAGCTTTATCTCTAACTCAGTACACTAATGTGTTTCTATTCCAAACGCTGTGGCTAGATATGTTCTAATATAATATAGTACACATACCATATAATGTTTGAAAGATCCAAAGAGGCCTGGCTTCTGACCTACATTGACGTCAGTGTTTCTGAGCAAAGACAATGACCCATCATACAAGTTTTGGGCTGTGCCCCCAACTTTTTCATCCTGTACTTCCTATTAATTCAATATCTGGCTTTGCTTTTAGTCACCCACTGAATTACTCTGAATTGCTCGATTCCATCACTTTCTGTCCTCTTCTTTCTCCTTTTTCTGAGATTCTTCTGTCCCGGAGCTTTTTTGCTCAAAGCTACTGCTTGAAAGCTACTTGAATCACAGCTCTACTTCTAGCTTTTTTGTAATCTTAGAGGAAATAAAAGTCTCAGAGACTTTTCCACCTGGGCTGTCTCTGAACTGCAGTCCTCAGATCTCAGCCTCCTGAAGAACTAGTGTGAGCCAAGGGTGTCTGGCCCTGTCTGTCTTCCTGGCCTAGTGACAAAAGCACACCATCCTCTTTCTTGCTGGCTTTTTCCTTAGCTTTGGTTAATGATACCACAGCATCCCTCAGATTGGATCAGGCACCAAGCCTCAACTTTGTTGGTCTGTACCTTCCCCTAGGTCAGGCTTTCTGCAGGACCTCTGTCATGGCAGGTCCTAATAAATATTGGTAAGAAAGCATCCCCCATGGCTAGGCTCTATAATTTCCCCACTGCCTTTTCTCTCTCCCCAGGAGCTCATCCATTCTCAGCAGGGCCTGCTGGGTAAAGGCTTCTCAATTTACATATTCAGACTTGACCTGTCACTGCAGTATCTTTCTTCTTGTTGCAAACATTTACCGATCTCTTTACCCAATTGTCTGGCTAGCACCTAATTTTCATGATCTCCCTTCAAAAATCCCCTCAATGTGGGCTGGGAAGGTGGCTCAGTGGTAGAGCACTTGCCTTGCATGCTCAAGGCCCTGGGTTCGATTCCTCAGCACCACATAAGCAAAAAGAAAAAAGCCG
>NW_012267240.1:11251024-11269414 GCF_000151885.1 Dipodomys ordii
AGCAAAAAGAAAAAAGCCGGAAGTGGCGCTGTGGCTCAAGCGGTAGAGCGCTAGCCTTGAGCTGAAGAGCTGAGGGACCCAGAGTTCAGGCCCCACGACCGGACCCAAAAAAAAAATCCCCTCAATGTACCCAGACTTGCATAGATGCAAAGAGGTGGAAACTTGTGTTTTGGGTGGGTGGCTGGGAGAGCCGAAGAGGGAAGCTTTTAACTATCTTTTGTGGTGCCTCTGAATGCACTACTTATAAAGAAAGGAAATTATCTTTCAAAATGAGAAGTTATGTGACTGATTGTCAGGGCTGAAACTATGCAGGCCAGAAAAAGAGATCAAAAGTTCCCAAAACTTTGGGAAGAGGGAAGGAAGAAGAGGTAAGCGCAGGAGACTTTTAGGGTACTTAAATTATACGGTATATAAATAAATGGGAGGTGCTGATCATGATACATTAGTCAGAACCCAATGGACTGTAGGACAGAATTGGGCCTAATATCATTTGGGGACTTAGGTGATGATGACATATGAATATGGGTTTATAACTTATAGCAATGTCACACTCTGATACAGGGTATCCAGTGTGGTGAGGGTGTGTGTGTGTGTGTGTGTGTGTGTGTGTAGAAAGAGAGAAAAAAGAGAGATAATTCAATGTACATTACACTCATTTTGTGTGAACCTAAAACTGCTCAAAAAGAAAGTACTCAAAAAAAGGCTACTCAAGCAAAATAACCCAAGATAGGTGCTTGGACTGTGTGAGGGTTTGTAGTGCAGAGCTACTCTGTCTATATCTATGCTGACTAGAGCCAATATAGACAAAAGCCAGCGCAGACAAAGTGGTTGTTCATAAAAGACAGATCCTGTCTGTTCCCTGTGGATGCCCTCAGGTCCATGAATCTCGGGCCTTTCCTCCCTTGCTTTGGAAGAGCATTGTATGTGGCCTTTCCCATGATTTTGGGTCAGGCCCTTGGGAGCTCATTGCTGAAATACTCCTGAATATTTGGATATTGCGATCTCTTGATCTTTCTTTATATTATTACTGGATTAAAATGCAGGTTTTTGTGTTATGTGTTTCCAAAAACAACCCCATAATATCCGCTCACTGCAGTCTTGGCTCTGTCTGTCTCTGGGAGTCCCCTGTTTACTAGTTAGCTGTTCTTACCTGATTTTCTACAATAGATCCCCTCATCCCCCATCTACCTTGGCATTTCTCCAGGCTGGAATGTCTAGAACCTTCTTCCCTCCCTTTTGTCCTTCATCCCAGTTCCTGTGGGGGGTCTTAAAATAGTTTTGCTCTTCTAGCACCTAAGGTGGTACTCCGACCTTAATTTCAATGTGATCTTTTGGTTTGGTGTCTGTGGGAGTGTGTGTGTAATTTTCCATGAGGACATGTGAGACACACTGCAGGAAGTGTAGTTGGATGACTTCTGTCCATGTGTTCTGGAGAAAATTTATGTTTCGACTGGAGCAGACTTGTAGGATTATTTGAAAACTACCTTTTTCTAGTGTCTTCGTGAGAAGCTTTTTCTTTCCCACCTCCTGTCTCTTCTCCTCTCTCTTCCCCTCCTCTCTCCTCTCCTCTCTTCATTCTGGCCCCTTCTGTTCCTTTCCCTCATCTTCCCTTTCTGTTTGTGGCAATACTAGGGCTCTCAGGTCAAGACTTTCTATTTTATAGGCTGACAACATTGCATATTGATCAACTCATGATAGGCTAGGGAGAGGATAGAGCCCCCATTTGGCTGTCTGTTTGTATGTAGTTTACAAACAAAGAATAGCTTTTACATTTCCAAAATGTCGGAAAAGGAAAAAGACTATGACATACACGTGACACAAACCTCAAACTCTAGTATCCATAAATCAAAGCTTTTTTTTTTTTTTAAGTTTTGAAAATACAGCCAGGCATATTCATATACTTATCTAAACCTTATGGCCACTTTTGTATGGCAGGATGGAGGCGGTTCGACAGAGACTATGACATATTCATTCTGTGTGTTGGTTCTTCAGCCTGTCTCAGAAAAAGTGTTTCCACCTCCAATATGGAGCAGGGACTTAGACTGATTAATTGCCAGGCCCTGGAACTGCCTGGCTGTTGAGAGGCGCCATCTTCATAAGATGCCATGGGAATTGCGCCCCCTGGAGGAGGCCTTGGGGTGGAAGGATGATGCCAGTAGTAGAACGGCCCTTCTGCATAGAAGAAAGGAGGCTGATTCTTTGTTTATATTTTGGGACAGATAATAATGATGGTACATCTTTATGAGATAAAGTGTGATATCTTCACACATTTATACATTGTGTATTGATTGACTCATGATATTTGATTCTCATAATATTTTTTGGCCTATTAAGTAAGTCCTTCACTGTAACTCAGGGACTAGTCTTATAATTTCCCTGGACCTCAAATCACCTGTGTAAAAGGAAGAGTTTTTCTATGGTTCTAAAACTTCTTCCTTCCTTCCTCCCTTCTTCCCTCCCTCCCTCCCTCCCTCCCTCCCTCTGTCCTTCCCTCCCTCCCTCCCTCCTTTCCTCCCTCCCTCTGTCCTTCCCTCCCTTCCTTCCTTCCTTCTTCCTTCCTTCTTTCCTTCCTTCCTTCCTTCCTTCCTCCATCCCTCCATCTCTTTTTCATTCTTCTCTCCACTCTGCCTTCTTCTCACATGAATACTCATCTAGACCCATGACACATTAAGCATCTAAAAGCATTTTTTTGCTGGAGTCTGGTCTAGGCCTGAAACTCTCAAGGATTTATGATGGATGGTGGCATAGAAAAAAGATCTAAACTCCTGCCAGCCCTGAAAGACAAGAGTTCTGTGGGCCCAGCTTCTCTTTCCTCAGAGAACCCCCGAAATCCAAAGGCCAGCTCAGATGCAGAATTTTTCAGAGACACTGTTGACAGTTCTGAATATATTCTGGCTTAGTTAGCTAGAATTTTCCCTGGTGCTGACCAGGAAATTAAGTACCATCTAAATTCTCTTAATAATAATAACTATTAGTTTATTTGTGAAAACAAACAAACCATATAATTACAATTGGTGGGGGGTGGCTCAAAAACAGGAGGATCATGGTTCTAGGCTGGCTGAAGCAGTAAAGTTCATGAGACCCCTTCTTAACACATAGCTGGGCACAGTGGCTGAGATTGGGAGGGTGTGGTGTCAGGCCAGCGCAGGTACTGAATTCCAAAAGACCTATTTCCATAGAGGGAAGCTGGACATTGTGCCATGTGCCTAAGATCCCAACAACTACAAGAGGATTCTCCAATGCAACCATGGACTAGAACATCTGAACTTGGAGCTAAAATAAACCTTTTTTTATGTTAAGGCGACTATCTTAAGTAATTAGTTATAGTAACAGAAAGCCAACATCAACACGTTCACGTTCGTCATTGGTCCTATGTTTGGGTCCTACCTTTCATCTTCACTTCCATTCCTACTGTGCTGGGTCAGACACTGACCGTCCCAGCTCCTGAAAGACTAAGATCAAATTCAGAACCTCCTGTTGACTCACTCAGTTGGTTCTTGGGCCTGTTATCTAAAGTTATTCATCAACTAGAAACACTAATTCGTAATGGGGAATAGATGATAGGAAAACTCTCCAGGTACTGAGCCTGGATCCTAATTGCCTCTCTTTATTTTATTTTTTATATTGATACTGGGGCTTGAACTCAGAGCTTGAATTCTTTTTTTTCCAGCCGTAAGGCCTGAACTCTGGGTCTGGATGCTGTCCCTCAGCTCTTCAGCTCAAGGCTAGAGCTCTACCATTTGAGCCACAGTGCCACTTCTGGCCTTTTCTGCTTATGTGGTGCTGAGGAATCGAACCCAGGGTCTCATGCATGCAAGGCAAGCGCTCTATCACTGATCTACCTTCCCAGCCCAGAGCTTACATTCTTGTTTGGCTTAAAAAATTGTTTTTGTTTTTGCCAGTCCTGGGGCTTGAACTCAGGGCCTGGGCACTGTCTCTGAGCTTCTTCTGCTCAAGGCTAGCACTCTACAACTAAGCCACATTCCCAGCCTTTGCCTATTTTTTTTAATGTTTTGTTTCATTCTTGCTGAAGGCTGGTACACTACCACTTGAGCCACACCTCTATTTCTGCTGTTTGCTGGCTAATTGAAATTATTTATCTGACTGGCTTTGAACCTCAACCCTCAGCTTACTGAGTAGCTAAGATATAGCCTTGAGCCACTAGTGCCAGGCTGGCTTCCCTCTGTGTGTGTGTATGTGTGTGTGTGTGTGTGTGTGTGTGTGTGTGTGTGTGTGTGTGTGTTGGTCCTGGGGCTTGACCTTAGCGCTTGGGCACTGTCCCTGAGCTTCTTTTGCTCAAAGATAGCACTCTACCACTTGAGCCACAGCTTCACTTTTGGCTTTTTCTGTGATTAATTGGAGCTAAGAGTATCATGGACTTCCCTGCTCTAGTTGGCTTCGAACTATGATCCTCAGATCTGCCTCCTGAATTGCTAGGATTATAGGCATGAACTACCTTCTTTGTTATACTCATTGCTTTTGTACTCATAGCTACTCTCTAAAAACCAGGTAATCAGCTGTGAGCTAGTGTAAGAGGAAAGGCAATGGTAAATTTCCCACCAGCCTTCTAACCAGCAGTTTAGTTGATCTCATGATGACCACATTCCATTAAAGGTTATTTCTGTGAGGGGGTTTGAGCCTTGAGGTCTTCAGAGAGAGAGGCAGGTCCTACATTCTAGGAGCTAAGACTAGTAGAAGACCCATGATTCTCTATCTTTATAGATATATGTAGAGTAGACCTAAAGCCAGTGATCCATGAAACTAGATGATTCTTGTCCTACAATTGCTCACAACCTGCCATGGCCAGGCGCCAGTGGCTCACCCCTGTAATCCTAGCTACTCAGGAGGCTGAGATCTGAGGATCATGATTCAAAGCCAGCCTGGGCAGGAAAGTCTGTGAGACTCTTATCTCCAATTAACCACCAGAAAACCAGAAGTGGTGCTATGGCTCCAGTGGTAAAATGCTTGAGCTGAAGAGCTGAGGGACAGCACCCAAGCCCAGAGTCCAAGCCCCATGACTGACAGAAAAAAAAGTAACATCTGTGGAGAAGCTGAATGGAGTTTGGTGCCAAATGAAGGCGTGAGACAATAAGAATATACCATAGACATCAGGGGAGAGACCGGTCTCTAAAGCACCTCCAGGGAGTGGGCTGGAATGTTCTATAAGTTTTTGTGGAGAGTTTATCCAGGTGGTTTATTTTCAACCTTAGCCTAGCTGTGCATGGGTATCACTCAGGAAGCTTAAAAAACAAACCTTCTCTTAAAAAAAAAGTAGGAGGAGAGAAAGAAACTTTACAGTAGGGTCCCACTCTGAGCAATTCCTATTTAATTGTTCTGGTGTTCAGCCAGGGCAGTGAGAGCTATAAAGTTTCCCAACAGAATTTCCAGTGATAATGGAAATGTCTAATACCATCCTAAGTAGTCCCATGTGGCTACAAAGTCCTGAGAATGTGGCCAGTTAGATGGAGGAACTGAATTGTAATTTTAATGCATTTGAAGTTTACATGTAAAGTATTCACCTGGGGCCGGTGACTTCAGTATTACATAGAATAGGCCCAGAGAAATTAGGGGGAGGGTTCTATTGAACCAAGCTCAGTGCTTTCTGTATATTTGACATTATTTCATTCAGCAGCCTTGTGAGGTGGGTGTTATTAGGTCTGTTTCCCCTGGAAAGTAGGTGATCTTGGGGCAGACCGGGTAAAATACCCAGGGCTTAACCACTAGGAAACTGGATTAGGTATGATACTATTATTGGCTAGAGTTGAACTGGAAACACAGCAGGGTCAGTTTTGGAGATCTGCATATCTCCCTTTCCCAAAGGTTCAAGTAAGGACCCAAGTCTACCTCATTCCTAATAAAGAATTTCATTACCGAATTCAGATCTAGAAGGATATTCTAGAATAAAACAGAATCAACCTTTTTTTTGGTAGGCTGACCTAAATAGATCATAAATAGACCCATTGAGTAGATTATTGGCAAGTGGAGGAACAGAGGAAGTAGGAGACTGTGTGTGTGTGTGTGTGGGTGTGTGTGTGTGTGTGTGTGTCTCCTTGGGAACTGTATCTTGCCCTGGTTTCTTCCTGTTATGGCTCCACTTCCTGTCCTCCATTATGTGAGATGCTCCACTATACCCTTTCAGCCATCAGGGTCATCTGAAATCATGTGCAAGATCTTTCCTCCTTTATACTGTCACATTAATGCACAAATAACTAACCCAGTACCCAAAGCTGTCCACAGTGTGAAGGGCTTGAGGGGTGAGGGGTGAGGGATATGTCCACCTACCTACAAACTGCCCTTCTTGTAACCCTGCCCAGGGCTCATTGGCTCCCAGTCGCTTGTGACAGTTAGATTGCATCTTTTGAAACCTCTCATTAAGCAAATGACTGAATAAGCAGCAGTCTTGTGACTCTTTCTCTTATATCTATGCTTTGTATTTTTGTTGGCAGGGTTTGTAAGAAGTATCTTGTGCATTCTGCATGTTTAAAGAGAGAGAGATGAATTACATGATCCTGGGCTTCCGTGGAGAATTTACCTGGCAATTTTATGTGCAAAGAACCGTAATAGATAAATGAACAATAACTTAAAGCAAAAATGTATTCCCAACTCCCAAAGGACTTGATATTTGCACTCTTGTTGACTTAGTTTGTACTACTCTTTCATTCTTATGATCAGATTTATTTTCAAAATAATTCTGTGAAGCAGAGAACAGTGGAGATTGAGCATATCAAGTTTGAGGCAAGCCTGGGCAAAAAGTTAGTGTGACCCTTATTTCGATCAATAAAAAGCAGAACATAGTGGCTCATGTCTGTCATCCCAGTTACATGAAAAGTCTAAATAGGAGGACCATGGTCCATATCAGCCTGGGCATAAACATGAGACTCTATTCCAAAGATAACTCAAGCAAAAAAGTCTGAGTTTGTCACTCAATTGCTAGAGCACCTTTCTGGCAAGTATGAGGACCTGAGTTAAAACCCCAGCATGCTAATAACGATGATAATAGTAACAGTAATGATAATGCTGTGAGGAACTATCAATATACTTGGTATAAAAATTCAGAAACAAAACTTTAGAGATTGCTTAATGCCCCACACATAACAAATGGGAAATCTGGAATGAGAACCTTAGTATTTTGCTATCTATCAATGTGTCTCTGTATCTATCTGTCTCACACAATATGGTTTGTATGTAAGTGTACAATGTGATTTTTTGATATATGTATACACTGTGAAGTGATTAATATATCATTTAGTTATTATTACTATTATTATTTTTGTTATGTGTGGGTATGTATGTCTGCGTCTAGTCCTGTAGTTTGACCTCAGGGTATCATACTACTGATTGCCTTAGTTGCTCACAGCTGGCACTCTACCAGTTGAACCACATCTTCAGCCCAGCATTTTGCTGGTTAATTGGAGATAAAATATGAAGAATTTCTACCAAGCTGGCTTCAAATTGTTATCCTCTGATCTCTACTTCCTGAGTAGTTGGGATTATAGGCATGAGTCACTGGTACTTGGCTAGTTCTCTTTTCTTTTCTCTTCTCTTCTTTTCTTTTTGAGTATAGTGGGACCATTTAAGATCCACTCAGCAATATCAAGAATACAAACATTGGGTCATTGTGTGTGTGGGGGGAGGGAAAGTGGGAGAAAAATGAGGGAAGGGGTAACAAATTTGACAAGAAATGTACTTATTACCTTACTTATGTAACTACAACCCCTCTGTACATCACCTTGACAAAACAAAACAAAACAAAACACAAACATTGCCAGGGGCCAGTGGCTCATGCCTGTAATCCTAGCTACTCAGGAGGCTGAGATCTAAGGATTGTGGTTTGAAGCCAGACACAGCAGAAAAGTCCCTGTGAGACTCTTATCTCTAATCAACCACTTAAAAACTGGAAGTGGTGATATTTCTTAAGGAGTAGAGTGCTAGTCTTGAGCACAAAGAGGCTCAAGGACAGAACCCAGGCCCTAAGTTCAAGCCCCACAACTGACCAAAACAAAACAAAACAAAAACCAAAAAAATACCTAAAAACCCAAACCCAAGAACCACAAACATTATTAACTATAGTTATAATAGACCTCCAGATTTTTATCTGTCTTATAACTTTGATCAATGTCTCTCTCATTCCTTGGTATCCATCTTTCTAGTCTCTGCTTCTTAAGTTCAATTTCTTTATGTTCCATTTAAATGAATGTGATGATTAATCTTTATTTTAAAGTTAACTTACATTAGTTATAAGGGAGGGGGAATTGCAGCATTATATTTCCACACTTTTTTTTTTTTTGTTGGTTGTGGGGCTTGAACTCTGGGCCTGAGTGCGGTCCCTAAGCTCTTCAGCTCAAGGTGAGCACTCTACCACTTGAGCCACAGCGCCACTTCCAGTTTTCTTGTGGTTAATTGGAGATAAGAGTTTTATAGACTTTCCTGCCCAGGCTGGCTGTGAATCATGATCCTCAGATCTCAGCCTCCTGAGTAGCTAGGATTACAGGGGTGAGCCACTGGCACCTGGCCATTTCTACACATATTTACAATATATTCCAGTCAGTCTCATTTTTCCTGTGATGACTGATTTTTCTAAAATTGTTTTTGTGCAGTTGATATGTAGAGGGGTTACAGTTACATGAATCAGTTACAATCAGTACAATTATTTTGGACCATTTTCCCCCTTCTGTCGCTGTCTCCCAAGCTTTCTTTCCCATCCCCACCCATCCAGTTGATTTTCTGCGTAGTGCCTGGTGAGTATCACCGTTGTATTTGTTTACCCTTGTTCCACTTTTTCTGTGCCCTCTTTTACCCTTCCAAATACAACTAACAAGACAGACAAGACTAACAAACTAACAAACAAAAGCAAAAGAGAACAAAGACAGCAACAATGGCAACTAAAGAGTGTCTCTTGTTTCCCTTTTTGGAGTTCATTTCATAGACTATTATTTCATATGATCATCTGTCCATAGCTACTGAGCCTTTTCCCACTATGCTTAGCCTCTTTTGGCCTGTTTGTTAATGATTAGGGTCCTATATAACTTATCATGTCCTGGTTTTATTTGTTTTGGTCATTTCGTGCTTTTTCTTGTGGATTTATAGGCACATTCTAGTTACCACAAATGAGGGAAACCATGCAGCCTCTGTTTCTTTGGTTCTGACTTACTTAGCTTAATATGATATTTTTTTAAAGTCTTTCCATTTCCTTGTAAATGGTACAATAGCATTCTTTCTGATGGATGAGTATATATATATATATATATATATATATAATATTTTCTTGATCCATTCATTCACTGAGGGACATTAAGGTTTATTTCATATCTTGGCTATGGTAAACAATACTGTAATAAACATGGTTGTGCTGATAGCTTTAGTTTGGCTTCATTTGTGGTCAGTTGGATAGCTGTCCAGGAGTGGACATATAGTATTTGTCTTTCTAGGTGTGGTGCATTTCATCCTGTTGTTGCAAATAGTAGGATTTCCTTTTTTTTGTGGTTGAGCAATGTTGAGCAATACATACACATATATTTCTTGACAGTACAAGGGTTTAAACTCAGATCTTTGCACTTGCTAGGCAAATGCTTTACTACCTCAGCCATGTTTTTACCTCATTTTTCTTTGGTTTTGTTTTCTTCAAATAGGGTCTTGATTTTGCCTGGGACAAATTTAAACTATGATCCTTTTACTTCTATCCCCTCTCTCAACTCCCATAACTGGCATTACAGGCATGTACACATCTGGCTTGTTCTTTGGAATAAAAACTCTCTAACTTTTAGCATGCGCTGGCTTTGACCTATAATCTTTACATCTCTGCCACCTACTAGCTGGGATTACCGGCATGAACCTTTATGCTCACCACCACCACATTTTCTCTATTAACCAGTCAATAGACTTTTAAATTAGTTCTATGTCCTGACTACTAGAAATTAGAAACTACTGTAATGAACATGGGAGTCGAGATATCTTTTCTTGATAGTGTTATCATTTCTTTGGATATGTGATCAGGAGTGGTATAGCTGGGTTTTATAGTAGTTCCACTTTATATTTTTTGAGTAACCTCCGTACTGTTTTCCATAGTGGCTGTACCGATCTACAACCCCACTATCAGTATACAAAGAGATTTTTGGTATTTGGGCCTACAAATTCTGTACATTTTTAGCTGCACATTCTGCTGTCTTTGAAAGACTTGCTGCCAGGGAGTTGGTGACCTTTTAAGGTATGATAAGATCTTGCCATTAAACAATTAGAAAAGACTGGAAATCACTCAGATTCTATCAGCTGGCAAGATTTTGTAGCAGTCTGTAAGTGCTTGGACTAATTGGGAGATGTGCTACTTAATTGATGATGCTTAACAGGGGTTATTTCAATAGTTTATGATAATTCCTGAGCAGATTAGCACAATTAAGAAATTAATATTTCTCGTGGCAGGATGACAAAAACTTGTGGAGGAGTTGCAGTATCGCTTATGTCCACCAGATGATGCCACCATTCAGTGGAATTCTAGGGAGGTTTTTTTTTTCTCTTTCTTTTTCTTTTCTTTTTTCATTTTGTTTCCTTTTTTTTTTTGGGCTTGGAAGAATGCAAGCACAATCACAGTTAAGTTTTTGAGATAATGGTTGCAAAGATATTTTAACCTGTTTCTGACATCAGTATTTTCCTGCTTGTCATTTTACATATGTATTAGGATCTGAAAACAAAGAACTATTCAATTTTCTCTTCAGTCAAAATCTGTTGATTTATGTGCGTGGCTAGGTCTCACTCACTACCTTTTAGCATTTGGTCTGTGGCAGCCAAGTGACCATGAGATGTAGAGCTAGGGCTGGAGAGCCAGTGTGAGAAGGGACCACCTCCTTGGGGGAAAACCCTTTCTTCCATTAGGCGTTTACTTTCACTAGATATGCAAATATATTCCCTACAGCAAATCTTGATAAACAACAGATTTAGCCTGGTGGAATCCTGGGAACTGCCAGTGTGGACAGCTTGATGCAATTATATTCAGCATTAATGAGCTCTGGGTTCCATCCTAATGTGTTGATATTTAGTAATCTTTGATAATGAAGGAGAATATAGCCTCTGAAGTCAAAATGTTCTGGTGTGGCTGGATTATTTCTAACCATGAGCATTTATTATTTTGTTTGACAAATTGGCCTGCTTTGGAATATTAAACACCCGCTCTTTTTGTGGTGAAGGATAATGAAAGCATCTACATCCATTGTACACTGAGTATACTTTCTAAGAACCCAAAGCTCTTTTTTTTTTGGTCTGGTCATGGGGCCTGAACTCTGGGCCTGGGCACTGTCCCTCAGCTCTTCAGCTCAAGGCTAGCCCTCTACCACTTGAGCCACAGCGCCACTTCCAGCATTTTTTTCCTGCTTATATGGTGCTGAGGAATGGAACCCAGGGCCTCATGCATGCAAGGCAAGCGCTCTACCACTGAGCCAACTTGCCAGCCCCCCCCTCCCCAAAGCTCTTACTCATCACTGGAGGTGGCTGTGTCAGGCATGATCGTTTGTGCTCTCATTTGGGGAGAGGAGGCCCCCTCAGCTTTGCCTGACTGAATCAGCTCTTAGATCTCTGTGTCATACAGTTGTCTGTATAGAGGTCTCAAAGGCAACTGAGTACCAGAGATCTAAGGTCCCATTAGGAAGGAACTTGGAAAAAGGCAGATTGGAAGGAGATGGTGACCATCATCCTTGCTTTCTCTGTTGTTCCCAGCGGGACCTGGAGGATACTTAGGGTGTTGTGTTTGTGTTTCTTGGAGATGTTCACCTCTGGCAGTGGAAAAAACAGAATTTAAATGTTGCTATTATTACTATTAATAGTAGTAGTATTGTTTTGTTGAGGAGAGGTCTTATTATGTTACTCAGGCTGACTCTTAACTCCTAGGCTATAGTAATCCTCTTACTGGAGCCTCCTGAATAGCTAGGACTAAAGGTGTGCATCACCATGGTGGTAAGATGATAACAATAACAATATAATAATGTAATGTCAGGAAAATGAACCCTTAGATATGTATTTTAATGTTTTTTTTTCATGCATGTGTTTCTAACGCATTTATAAGCCTATCTCTTTGTTGCTTTGTATGTCCCTCCCCCACAGTATAACCCCTGCTTTCACTATATTTGATGTCAGTATAACTTGTGGAGGAGAGGGGGAAAAAACAGTTGTTTAAGGATACAGGTGGACCTGATGCAACAACGAGAAGTATAAAGTGTCATGTCCAAAACGAGCTTTACAACGTCGGTTCTGGGGGGGAGGGGAGAAGGGGGGAAGGAGAAGGATTGGGATTGGGGGGGAGGGGGGTGGCTGGGAAGGGATGTGAAGGGTAAACCAAAGGAGGAGGCTGCAATGCTTGGTAAGAAATGTATGCATTATCCTGCCCATGAAATTGTAACCCCTCTGTACAGTATGTTCACAAATAAAATAAAATATTAAAAAAAACAATAACAACAACAACAACAAGGTAAGATGGTGATAATAATGATAATGATAATAATAATAATAATTGCAGTGCTGAGCTTCAAACCTAGAGTCTAGACAAGTTCTCTCCTTCTGAGCCCAAGATAAAATTACTGATTAATCAGATTATGATAGCTAAAATCCACTGAGTAATTAATATATTAATATAAACAATATCATATTTTAACTCTTGCTGGCCTCTTGTGAATCATTTACCGACTCAAGATCTAAACCATCACCTAGCTGGCATAGTCTTGATCATGGCACTCTCTTCTGAGGATTGGGAAGGGTGTACCATACTCTCATTTCACATATTGGAGCTAAATTATGGTTGCCCTAAGGTTGCCTGTGATTGGTTAGAATGGTCATGTGGTTAGGAAAACCATATCTTGGTGTCTGTCCTGAGCACAGCACAAGGGTATCATGTCTATGGACGGTGGGGTCCATTCAATTGTAGGCATGTATTTGTGGCTAATGGCTTCCACATTGGGCAGTGAAGTTTGAGAGATATGTCCCTATCAACACCCTCCACTGAGGATGCTCAAGTTCATGGTTGTCCCAGGATGAAGCAGCAGGTGCTCCTCTAGGCCATGCCTTACTTAGGAAGTAGTACCTTCAGTGGGTAGTAGGTGAGGTGCAGAGTTTTTCTTTGCCCAATTCGAATAAGAAATGCCAGAAGAAAGAGCCCTACACCTTTTAGTCTTTTCCACTGGATGTTAACATTCCCCTTATCTAGATCATTCTAAAATTTGGGACCCAAGGGGCTTCCAGATAAAAGATGGCATTAGGACCCAGGGAAGGGAAGAGTAAGAGAAGCCTCAAGAAGCTGAGCCAGGGCCCTAGGTATAGAGCCAGCCCTAATTTGAGACTTCTTGTCATGTGAAATTTAAAAAATGCCGTTGAGTTGGGATTCCATATTATTAATATGTGAAAAGCAACCAAATAGCTTTAGGAATCCACTTTATTGATCTTACAGACAACTAAGGCTCAGCCATCTGACCTAAGCTGGGGCATGTGCAGATGTGGGTGGGTGTCAAATCCAGGTGTGTGTAAGTTAAACTGCATTATCTTCTGAATGGAAGGCTAATTCCCCACTCTGGACAGCCATGCACTGCCCTTTGCTTTATTTCTGGTGAACATTGGAAGGTACTATACACCCAGGGAAGGTCTAAGCTAAGGAAACAAATAAACCCAAAGTTTTCTTTTCCTTCTACTCTACTCTGTAAGCTGAGGTGGAGGGGTTGATCTCACACACACCAAACAGAATTCTGCAGATTTCTCACTCGGTTCCTCTTCTTCTTCTACATATTTTTCTCTGCAGTACCAGATTTGAACTCAGGCTCTGTGCTTACTAGGGAGATATTCTACCACCTGAGCCATACATGCAGCCAATTTTGTAAACGCCTCCAGTGGATACTAGCTGGGTGTCCTTTGATTCAATTCTGACCTACCTGGAGATAGACTCAGGTCCCCCAGGCTGAGCTCCAAGTTGTGACCTGTACTTCTGATTGATCAACTATCAATTTGGGTTCCTGGATATGATTAATTTTCTAGAGAAGTTCACAGAACTCGGGAACACTTAATGCCTATTTACCCATTCATTATGAGGTCCTTCAGAAAGAATACAGTTGAGCAGCCAAGAGGAAGTTTTACACAAGGCAAAGCACATGGAAGGCAAGAGGGGACATGTTGCTTCTAGGCTCTCTAGGAGCAACAGTACTCCAGGAGATACCATGTATTTTGCTGTCTGGAAGGTCTCTAAGCCTAGTGGTTTCAGGGTCTTAGGGAGACTCCATTTAGACATGATTGATTAAGTCATTGGCCATTGGTGGCTGTGATACTTTCTTTAATTTTTTTTAAAAAATTGCTGTGACCAAAATACCTGCTAGGAGTTCTATACGTAAAGGAGAGAGGATTTATCATTTGGCACATAATTTCAGAGGGTTCATTCCTCCACAGGGGTGGGGGATGGGGTGAAGGAACTAGACAGTTCCTCCCTCAAGGAACTGTCCAAAGTGACTTACTTTCTCTATCTAGATCCCATCTCTTAAAATGTCTAGAACCTTCTAACTAAGCCCACCACTGAGGACCAAGCCCCCACCCAATACATGAGCCTTTTTAAGGGGCATATCGTATACAAGCCATAATAGTTATCATCCTTCAACTCTTTTTTCTCTTTGGGGGCTGTGACTTCCAGCCCCACCCCTCTAAATATACCTGATCGTTCAGAGGCTGCTTTGGGACCTTCCCATCTCAGCCACCTGGTGGCGGGCGGGGGGAGAGGGGGTTCTCACTAGTAAATAAAAGGCATTTATCACTCCATAGATTCTAAAGGGTGTTCAGGAGCTCTATGTCAGGAAGTGGAGATGAAGATACTGTGAAATACCTATTTTACCTTATCATCATGGGTTTGCCCTGGAAATTGCTTCCACTGAATCTGCCCTGTTCAGTAGCAGCCTGTGGCGGGGTATGCAGACATGCATTCCTCCTTTCTGCCCCTGCTAGAGGAGCGCTGTGCAGAAACAAGCAGTTGCTCTTTTTTCTCGGCAAGCTACTAGCAGACCTGGTTCCTATTTGAAGGTCACAATTCAAAAATTTCAGTCGGAATCTAGAAAATGCTAGACCTGTAGGGAGATGGTTCTCCTTCAGGTGACCGTGAGAGGAAGAAGAGCTTATTCAAGTGGAAGGGAAGTCTCAAGCCAGGCTCAGGGATGCTGAAAACTCAGTCTTGGCTGTGGAGTGGGAGAAATGACAACTGAAAAAGACCTCTCCACTTCTGACCTTTCCTCTCCTGGGAGAGGCACTGGTCCTCCAGCATCCGTATCCTCACGTTCTCCTCTCTCCTCAGCCGCTTGCTAATGGGGCGGCTGAGATGCCCACTCTTGGGTATTTACAAGGCACCTTGGACTACATCATTCTAGAATTCTTTCTCTGATGAGGATGAGAGATGTTAACCACAGTGCCTTCCCTGTGTGTTCTGCTCCTGTCTTAGCGAACGGCATTTGTATAATCATCTGACTGAGTAGCTGTCTACAACCATGCTGTTTAGACTGTCTACATGGTGTATTTAAAGAGTGCCTTGTAATCACGGGTGTCCTGGAAAACCATTTGAGCTGCCAGGCAATTATCACAGAATCACAGGCCTGGAAGGGACAGACAGATGTCATTAAGTCCGGTCCTTGGTCTTCAAGCCTCAGCCTTGGAGTAGGATCTTAAAGTTCAGCTAAGGTGCTCAGATACAGCCTTCCCTTATCTGAAAAAATGAGGCTCTGGGTGGGTGAGTGGGTGGGGAAGATTTCTTCTGTAAATGATGACCTTGACTCTGATCTCTTCCTGAGAGAAAGCTCCAGGCCCTATACTTAACTGCCCACACGTTTGAATTAGCCAGAGCTCCGGCTTCATTTCCTAAGGCAGATGGATGTTGCTTCCTTTCCCTTTCACTCAGGGTTTGTAGCCCTGGCGCCAGAGACCTCTGCAGGCCTCATACACTTCCGAAGCCCCATGGACAACAGGCCCCCGGCCAAGGGAGCCTGGAGCCAGCGAAGATTCATGCAGCCTGCGGTCTCCCAGCCAAGGGGACAGAGAATATCTTTTTCTAAACCCTGTGACCGGAGGGCAAACATCTTATGTCAACTTCAGGATGCAAAGACATTTGTTCAGTCACTTTAACCTCTTTCCCCAGCACTGCCTTTAGACGAAGATGCATTCAAAGCACCATCCAACCCTCCTCTATCATTTTTTTTTCTTCTGGGGCTGAGGTCCTTCATTCTTGGGGTCCATTGGAGCTGTTTCCATAGCGACAGCCACTTGTTGCATTTTGAATCTCCCATTGAGGCCCTTGCAATTTGCCAGCTAAACCACCGCTCACCGGGCGTGTGTGCCAGGTTAATAAGACAAAGTCTGTTTTATTTTATCCTTTCTTTCTTTTTTTTTTCTTTTCTTTTTTTGGTCTGCTTTCAGTTGGGGGCAGCCTTAGAAAAGAGACAGCCTTTTGGCTTTCAAAATCCTGAGACCTCTGCTCATTATCCCAGGCGATATTTGGGTTTGAACAGTGTGGCTCCATCTCCACCCTGTCACGGGGCGACTGCTCTGCTGAGTGAACCATAGCAACAGCCAGGGCCGCCTGTGAGCTGAGCTGGCCGGGCAGGCTGCTGCGGCATGGGGCTGTGTGTTCACGCTAATGCACCTCTCTATTCTCAAGGTAGGTGGATCGGGATGAAGACAACCCTACTGTCAGTCTCAGCCTCCTTTCTTGAAGGTCGGAATCAAATAACATGGCTTTGTTTTCAGAGAATCTTGTGGCCGCTTCAAGCCAGTGACATCAATCAGAGAGGTTCTATGGACCCCCTCCCCACCCCCACCCCCACTGACTTGAGGTTTCAGATGTGGACTACGAATGACCCACCATTTCCCCAGGGTGTGTTTATTTTAATGGGTGTAAGCCTGGACCTTCCAGAAGAATTAATGACTCAAGAGAATGACTCTCCCCACCAGTAGAATGAAAGAAGGAAATCCGATCAGGGGATTAGCAGATCAAAGCACTCATCACCAATCAAAGATCCCTTCTTACTAGTGGAAATGCTCCCTACCTCTACCAGCGCTCCACACACCTCCCTGAGGTTTTTAAGCAGATGGAGAACCCGAGTCTCTCTACACTGCTCTATTTTGTTTTTTGCTACTATTGAGCTTGGCAGAATCTCTAAAAAGAAGTCCTCTGAGCCGACAGATTTGCTGTTTTGTGTGTGGCTAGGACTTTAGAATAGGCACACCAATGGCAGCATTCTTCTCTCTGGGAGATGCCAGGTACACAGCAGGAGCGGAGCAGGGTGCTGAAGTACAGGCCGGGCTCGACCTTCAGAAGAATGCCCCAGAGCTCTGCCTGTCTGGTTGCATTATGGGTTTTAACTGAATCCTTGAAAAGGGAAAATAGAGGAACATAATGATCCAGGGCCTGAGGCTTCTTGGCTGCAAATACACCAAATACTTGTACAAATGAACACACACACACACACACACAAATCAAGGGCAGTTTGTAAAGCTGCATCACAGTGCAGATCTATTTTCAAGGCAAGCGAAAGAAAAAAAAAAGGGAAATTATCTAAATTAAAAGTAAATGCCTGTGATTGCAAACAAGCAAATGAAACACATAATGATAGAATAAAGGTGCCTGTGAGACTATCTGGAATCATCAGGCCCTGTTGGCCAGGCTGGCACAGCACAGACCTTGGGCTCTCTCCAGAGTCTTCTAGGCCTCTAGGAAGTGGCTCCAAAACTCTTTGGGTTGGGTGACCCACTCCTCTCTGTCACTGCTGTCAAAGGCCAGAGACAGCAGAAGTTTGGACTAGGTTTTTGGATGTGCTGTTCAGTTCTAGGACTTTCTGTGGACCTGGATCACCAAGGAATGCTTCTGTACCAACCAACTCTAACATAACCAGTCCGAGCAATCAGGAGACATATTGATTTAATTCCCAGGAAAACCTAGAAATAAGGTAGGGGAGAGCTGATGGGATTCTGCGGTCCAATGATATTAGCAAGGACTTCCTTCCTTCCTTCCTTCCTTCCTTCCTTCCTTCCTTCCTTCCCTCCTTTCCTTCCTTCCTTCCCTCTCTCCCTCTCTCCCTCCCTCCCTTCTTTCCTTCCCTCCCTTCCTTCCCTCCTTCCCTCCCTCTCTCCCTCCCTCCTTCCTTCCTTCCTTCCTTCCTTCCTTCCTTCCTTCCTTCTTTCCTCCCTCCCTTCCTTCTCCTTTTCTCTCTTTATCTGTCCTTCTGCCCTCCCTCCCTCCCTCCCTCCTTCCTTCCTTTTCCCATTCCTTCTTTCTTATTTTCTCTCTCTCTTTCTCTGTCCTTCTGCTCTCCCTCTTTCCCTCCCACCCTCCTTCCCTGCCTCCCTCCCTGCCTCCCTGCCTCCCTCCCTCCTTCTCTCCCTCCCTCCCTCCCTCCCTCC
>NW_012267240.1:11269464-11273557 GCF_000151885.1 Dipodomys ordii
TTCCTTCCTTCCTTCCTTCCTTCCTTCCTTCCTTCCTTCCTTCCTTCCTTCCTTCCCTCACCAGTCCTGGGGCTTGAACTCAGAGCCTGGATGCTGTCCTGGAGATTTTTTGTTCAAAGCTAGTGCTCTACCACTTCAGCCACAGCTCCACTTCTATCTTTTTGATGGCTAGTTAGAGATAAGAATCTCACGGATTTTCCTACTCTTTCCAACTCTGGCTTTGAACCTTGATCCCTAGATCTCAGTTTCCTGAGTAGCTAGTATTACAGTTGTGAGCCACGAGCAAGAACTGGATTCCTTTCCCTCTTCTTGATTTGATTCCAGTGCTGTGAGATTTTATTCCAAGGCTGGTTTCTCTTTTGGCTCCAAGATGGATGCCAACAGTCTTCAGAGTGACATGTTTTCTGGGTCATGCTCAGAGAGTGAGTCCTTCCTTCAAACATTACACACAATCCTTGCATCCCTGGACTCCCATTTGGATCTGCTCCTCTTGCCTCTCAGATGTAACTCACTCAGTATGGTCAAGGAAAGACCAAAGGCTGACTGGCTTAGTTCACTGTTACTACCCAGCTCTGATGCCTTCACAATGGTTGTGCTAATGATTGTTTTTGGCCAATCAGGGCCTCTTCTAGAGCTGAAGGTGAGAGATTATAATATCCAAACAGGAGGCTTTGCCATGGGGGAAATTGATGTCCTCCAGAGGAAAACTATGGTGTGATCAGCAAGCAAGAGTTATAGGTTGTAGTGGACACTGGCTAAGCAAGGAATTATAAGTCCTTCACTGGTTAGGCACAGCCTAACCCCAAGAAGCCAAATAAGATTAAAACCATAACAAAATACTGTTTCACATCTTTGAGAGTAGCTATAATCAGAGAGAAAATAATTAGTGCAACCAGGACCTTCCAATATGGCAGATGGGAATGTTAAATGGTATGGCTGGTTTGGTCATTGACATAACAATTCCATTTTTTTCTTTTTAGGAGGAGAAATGAAAACTTACGTCTCCATAAAGACTTGATGATGCATGTCCACAACAGGTCATGCAAACAAAAAGCAGGAATTACATGACAAGTTTATCTTCTGGGTTGACCAGTTGATAGGTATGTCATCATGCTCATCATGGCCTACTGTAAACTGCTAGTGTGAATATGGGGAAGAGATGCATAGAAGCATATAGCATGTAGCATTTTCACTGATAGATACAGTACCTTGATGGCCTAGGGAGCAGGAAAATGTGGAAAAACAATTAGGAAGTAATAGATTAACTATTTACTACCTTGGTTTTTAATCTCATCTATTTAGTTGTACATTTATATAATCGAATTGATAAGAATAGTTATGTTTACTTACGGGCTGGCAAGATTCCTGGGAACTTAAAATTCAGCTAGCACAGATCAGTAGGAGCAGCCTTCAGCCTTTTGTGGATTACGGCATGGAAGAAAAATAAAAAGAAAATTTACCAATGAAATTTTCCAACAGAATCTGTCTGGGAAGGCACAAGGTGAGTCATTCTTAGAGGCTGAATGACTTTCTGGTGCTTGAAGACACAAAGTGAAGCAGAAACAGCCGTGGGTAATAGGGCACAGTCTCAGGACACTGCCCAGTGGAATTCACTGCTAGGATCTTGTGCAGTACTCTAGTCACTGGCCACATCCAAGAGCAATCTTGGATCTTTGAAATGTGACTCAACTAAGCAATTGGTTGTATTTTTAATTTAATTTTTATGAATTTATATTTAAGTAGCTGCATATAGCCAGTGGCTATTGAGCTGAAAAATATAGTGAATACTTTGCCAAATACTTGTTTTTGTCAGTCATGGGGCTTGAACTTGGAGCCTGGCATTGTCCCTGAGCATTTTTGCTCAAGGCTAGCCCTCTACTACTTTGAGCCACAATGTTACTTACTATTTTCTGGTGGTTAATTGGAGATAAGTCTCACAGAATGACTTTCTTGCCCAGGCTGGCTTTGAACCACGATCCTCAGATCTTAGCTTCCCGAATAGCTAGGATTACAAGCATGAACCACTGAGTGTCCAGCTGCCCAATACTTTTTTAGTGGGTCTTTAATATTCTGACTCTGTATCATCTCTTTAGCTTGCATCCTTCAATTCTGGGTGACTAAGCCTATCTATTTTTATCTTTACCTTCTTTCACCAATATGATTTCTTGACTTTACTCCATTGATTGATTTTTTTTGTCTCTAGTCCAGTCAGCTGATTCTCATATCTGGCCTTTGGGCATGATGTTCTTGCTCTAATTCCCATGTGTGCCACCCATAGGTTACATGCGTGCCCAAAGGCTGTTGTTCTCGGTGACCCTTGAGGTGGCCTGGTAAAGCCTGGTGTGGGTTAGAGCTCTCAGGGGGTCATCTCCAGACCCATATGAACTTGACTGAACCCCTCAGAGGGTAGCTGTAGGGAGCAGGGTCCCACTGGTGGTCTTATTGGCACCCAGACAAAGAGTTCCAGTGCCAGGGACTCTGTGCTCTCCCTCAACTGTGGATTGATGAGGGGGGTTCTACCATTTGAACTTTGACCCTTAGCTCACTACAATCTGGTCATTGCCTATTGGAGGTCCAGCAACTCTGGTGTACCTATTGAAGTTGCAGATCCTCAAGAAGTAAGGCACAAACCCCAGGTCTAGGGATAGAGCAAGTAGAGTCCACTCAGTTCTAGGGGATGCAGCCACAGTGTGTCTCAAATCTCTCTTTACCTATTTCATATTTCAAATATGACTTCTGCCAGCACAGTTTCTGTAGTGATATTCAAAGTAGCTGCTGGTTAGTTGCCTTGTCGACACATACATTCTGTAGATGAGAGATTCTACTATTATTTTGAAATATTTGTACATTTAATTTAGGTAGAAATCCCTATCATCATAAGACATTTAAATGTTACACTTATGAGTGAAGAATACAAATAACTAGTAGAGTTTTAATTATATCAATTGACATCCTAGATGGATATAAAAACAACTACATTCTTTTTTTTATTGTGAAAATACTGTACAGAGGGGTTACAATTACATGGGCAAGATAATGAGTACATTTCTTATCAAGCATTGTAGCCTCCTCCTTTGTTTCCCCTTCCCATCCCGTCCCATCCTCCCCCCATCCCCCCCAATCTTCCCTGCCCTCCCCCTGCCCCCCCCCGCACCAAAGTTGTAAAGTTTGTTTTCGACATAACGACTTGTACATCTCATTGTTGCAATGGGTCCACCTGTATCCCTATTTAAATGACTTGTTTTCCCCCTTCCCCTCCACAAATTATACCAACATCAAATACAGTGAAAGGAGGGGTTATACTGTGGGGGAGAGACATACAAAGCAACAAAGAATCTTATAAATGTGTTAGAAACAATCGCATGAAAGAAAAAAAAACATTTGACTACATATCTTAGGGTTCATTTCCCTAACATCACCTTATCTGACCTTTTCTGCTTAATTCAGACATATACTAGATATTGCAAATAAGGGAAACCATGGGACCTATTATTTTTGGGCCTGGCTTACTTCACTTAATATAATTTTTCCAAGCCTTTCCATTTCTAACAAATGGGGCAATGTCATTCTTTCTGATAGAGGCATAGAATTCCATTGTGTATATATACAACCTTTTCTTGATCCATTCATCTACTGAGGGGCATCTGGGTTGGTTCCATATCTTAGCAATAGTAAATAATGCTGCAATAAACATAGTTGTGCTGGTAGCTTTAGTGTGGTCTTGTTTGTAAACATTTGGGTAAATGCCCGAAAGTGGGATTGCTGGGTCACAGGGGAGCTCTATGTGTAGTCTTTTGAGGAACCTCCATACTGCTTTCCAAAGTGGTTGAACGAGTTTACACTCCCACCAATAATGCAGTAAGGTTCCCTTCTGTCCACATCCCCTCCAGCATCTGTTATTAGAGTTCTTGATTTTAGCCATTCTAACTGGAGTGAGGTAGTATCTCAATGTTGTTTTGATTTGTGTTTCTTTTATGGCTAGGGAGGTTGAGCATATGTTCATGTGTCTATTGGCCATCCTTCTTTCTTCTTCAGAGAAGTTTCTCTTTAAGTCTTTAGCCCACTTGTTTATTGGGCAGTTGTTTCTTTGAAG
>NW_012267240.1:11280467-11299967 GCF_000151885.1 Dipodomys ordii
CGGCTTTTTTCTTTTTGCTTATGTGGTGCTGAGGAATCGAACCCAGGGCCTCGAGCATGCAAGGCAAGCGCTCTACCACTGAGCCACCTTCCCAGCCCAATTTCTGTCATTCTTATCAGCCTTTAGTTCTTATGTAACTTTTCATTGATTCTGCCAGGAGCATTTAATTGCCTTGGGGCAGATTAAGAGTATTACATAGAAATGCAAAAAAGAAGAATCAATGTTGTGTTTGATATCTAAAATAGGATTTTTAAGTCCACAGCAAGACATAGAATATCAGACTTTGAAACACAGGAAGTATTTTCTGGGTTTTTAAAGCTCTCTTTAGCACATCAAAAGCCAAGGGCTTCAATACAAGCCAAAGCTCTAATATACACAGGCAATGGGGAAGTTGATGCTGGCCAGTCCCAGAATATAGAATGAAGAGAGGTAGAGGAAGGGGCAATTGTAAGCACTGACTTGTCTCCTTGGACAAGCATGCTAGGGGCAGGGTTAGTTTGACCAGTGATAGGGAAGTTGAAGATGTAGAAAGCTTATACCTTGTTTCCCTTGTTTTTGAGGTCTGTTCTAGTCCTTTCAGACTGCTGTAGCAAAACAGCATAAATTCCATGGGCATAAACATTTTATTTCTCACAGTTCTGGAGGCTGAAAAGTTCAAGATCCAGGTGCTGACAGATTCCTTCCTAGTTTTTAGGTGGTCATCTCTTCTCTGTGTCCTTACATGGAAGTAGAGGCAAAGGAAGATTGTGGGGACCCTCATTCATGATGGCTCCAACCTAATGAGTCTCATCACCTCCCAAAGTCCTACCTCCTAATATCATTATAGTGCTATTAGGATCTGACAGGGGTGTGTGTGTGTGTGTGTGTGTGTGTGTGTGTGTGTGTGTATTAACATTCAGTCTAAAGCAAGAGAATCTACAGCAAGAAGAGGCATCTGCAAACACCCAATTCCCAACGAAGAGCACATTCACAAATTTCAGATAGAATACTGGGGAAAGGGGCACTTACACAACCCACTACGGAGAAAGAAGAAATATTAAATAACTACTGATCTGACTGAAATGGATGATTTCACCCTACAAGGCTGAGATACCCATTCACTCATAAGTTTAAATAGCTTTCCCCCCATACCTGGCCGCAGCTACCAAGATGAATGATGGCCCATAAGGGAATATTAAACTGTTATGGAAAATGAATAAGTTGCATTTTAAAATTTGTAGCTGGGTAATGTTAAGGTTACAATGGCTACAACACGGTAAATTTGCCTAGTTACTACTCCAAAAGGAAGTAGGCACTACCAAATCAGTGCGATCAAGATAAAATCTCACAGGAAATGTGTTGTGAGTAAGCTATGTCAGAAACATAGATGGTTCCAGGTTTATTGCATCTGGATGAGCAGTAATGGCTGTGGGTCTTCTCTGTCAGCCTTGGGGACTGAGGGGAATTGAAGCCTGGGGACAGAGTCAGGAGCTAGTTGCTGTGGATCCTTGGGCCATGCACTAGATGTTTTGATGAGGAATCAGTGGATGGCAGGGTACCCAAGGGTTGGATGCCCTGCCTTTCATATGATCCAGGTGAGGGGGCTGTACCATTCCTTGGCTGGGAGTTGGCTAAGATCATGGACCAGGTTTTTCTGACATGGGATTGATATGTCCAAGTACCCATGAGTTCCTGATTTAGTTTGATAAATTCACAGGTGGCAATATTTTATTTGCCCCAATAAGTTATTTATTGTTTATGTCTTATGATGGGTGCAGGTCAGGTGCTGGTTCTTTACTTTCATGAACAAGATGTTGAGTCATTCTGTCTCACTCTTTGCACTGGAGCACTGGGCTGTTTCATAAATGGAGTCAGTCAGGGCAAGGCCCAGCATGCATCTACCATTTCTGTTCTACACAATGGTGGAGTAAGTTACAGCAGGGAACAGCCTGATCTCCATTAAAAAAACAACAACAGAAAACAACCCCTTCAAAACAAAACTACAACACAGTTTGAGGGAGTGTTGAAAGGGGAAGGAAGAGGAAAAATGATCATATCAGAAATCTAAGCTTGAGAGGAGCTCGCTATTTGTCACAAAGCCTTCTTATTTCAGAGATTTAAAAAACAGCAACAAAACTGCAAAGACTTGTTATTTAGCAAAAACAAAAAACAAAAAAACCAAGGCATACCATATTGACAAAGATTAAAAAGCTGTTTTAAAGTTACCAGGAAGGAATTTTTCATAAAGGGAATTTACAGAAGGAATGGAGACCACTGTGAAATACAATTTCTTCATTAGGAATTCTACAGGAAATTCAAGGGCTTTTTAATGTGTCAGTTCTTATATCTAACCTTAATATATTTACCTTAAGGTTGAGAAATAATATCAATCTAAGGTTCTTATATGCTTTTGTGTGAAAAGCTGAAGTAATACAGAGTGAGTACTGTACTTTCTGGAAAAAAACTTAAGACTGTCTAGACATTGCGTTCTCCAATATGGCAGCCATTGGCCACATAAGGTAATTTAAATTAAAAATGAAATAACATGAAGTATCCAGTTCCTCTGTTAGGCTAGTCACATTTGTACTGTTCATGGCCCCCTATTGCTAGTGGTTACTGATTAAATTGTGTAGAGAAATTTCCATCTGTACAGAAAATGCTGCTGAACAGATTCTAGAAGAATTTATGGAGATATCTTTTAGGTTGTTTAGATTGTTTACCAAGTAAGTCAGTATCAAGATTGCATGTGAGAAATATGTGGAGATACGAAGCTTTAGATAAACTCAGAATGTATTCTAAAATACTTTTAAAAGATAAATTAGGGGCTGGGAAGGTGGCTCAGTGGTAGAGCACTTGCCTTGCATGCATGAGGCCCTGGGTTCGATTCCTCAGCACCACATAAGCAAAAAAGAAAAAAACTGGAAGTGGTGCTGTGGCTCAAGTGGTAGAGTGCTAGCCTTGAGCTGAAGAGCTGAGGGACAGCGCCCAGGCCCAGAGTTCAGACTCCAAGACTGAACCAAAAAAAAGATAAATTACTCTTTGGATAATTATTTTCAATATAGCACTCAATACAATTTACATAAAATGTTAAAATAAGGTCTTCAGGTTATTTAACACAATGCGTAAAAATTAACACCAAAATGGATTAAACCTAGTTATAAAATCTGAAACTATAAAACTCCACTGTAACAGGAGAAGCTGGATAAGTTGGCATGCTACTGCCATTTCAGTTATGATGGGTGTCCTAAACAGCAAGATCACAGTCTAGACATGTGCCCAGCAGAAAGTGAGACTCGCATCTAAAAGATAATCCGTGCAAAGCCAAGTGCTGGTAGGTCACACTTGTCATCTTATCTACTCAGGAGCTTGAGATCTGAGGATGGAGGTTCAAAACCAGCCGAGGGAAGGAAAGTCTGTGAGACTCATATCTCTAATTAACAGCTAGTAAGTCAGAAGTAGAGTTGTGGCTCAAGTGGTAGAGCACTAGCCTTGAGAAAAAAAGTTCAAGGACAGTGCTGGCCTAGGCCCTGAGTTCAATCCCCCAGACTGGCACACACATAGAGAAAAACAAACAGTGCAAAGAAAAGTTGGATGCATGGCTTAGTGGTAGGGTGTCTGGCTGGTAGGGATAAGGCCATAAGTACTGTCAAAATAATAAAATCATCATAGCTATAATGATAATAATAATAAATCAACCAGGAGATCCTGGATACAAAGGGACTAATTGAGCTTTTCTTTTCTTTCCTTTCTTTCTTTCTTTCTTTTTTTTTTTTTTAAGTTTTGTGGTGGCAGGGTCTAAACCCAGAGCCTCTCCTGTGTTTGGCATTTGAGCTACGCCTAGCTTTGCTCACAGCCCCAGCCCTAGGCTGGACATCTTGAATGGATGGCTACATAGATTTAAATTTCACTCCCTGAACACTTCTTCATAACAGCCTCTAACTGCAGCCTTGTCAGTGTGGCAGTTTTCTTACCAGGCAACCTAATCATTCATTCCTTCAGGTGTGCATGGTAGAAAAAACTAGGGTCTTAAAGATAAGAAACCCTCTTAATACCCTGCCAAGAGATAGGAGCCTGTCTGACCTTTGGCAGTTTATTGTTGTTTGTTTTCTGCTTCTCTTTTTCTCTCTTCCCGGCCTTTGCTTGTTAATATTTTATTGCCACTGGTTGGGACTTGGTTTGCAGCTTCCTTATATAAAAGCAGTTTGGATAAGCTAGCTCCTATTCCAATCCTGGTTTTTAAAATCATTGTTTCTTTTGGCCATTTATTCAGCAAGTGCCAACTACCTGTAAGTTCAGCAGTAAGTGCTGTCTTTCCTGTTCACCCAGAGAAGCTGTGGAACCCTCAGCCCATACAACAGGACATTGCTTTGATGAGATGGATATCAATTGCGGGGCTGAGATATGCTGAGACAGAGAAAGAACCTTTGGTGTGTAAAATACTGGCTCATTTTACAGAATATCACAGAGCTTCAGTTCCTCTTTAATTAATTAATTAATCAGCTAATTATTTTTCCCAGTTCTGGGTTTGAATTCAGGGCCTGGACATTGTCCCTGAGTTTTTTTTCAGCTCAAGGATAACACACTACCATTTGAGCCAGAGCTCCATTTCTGGCTTTTGTTTTGTGATGGGTAATTGGAGATAAGAGTCTCACAGACTTTCGTGCCTGGACTGGCTTTGAACTGTGATCCTTAGATCTCAGTCTCCTGAGTAGCTAGGATTATGGGTGTGAGCCACTGGTACCCAGCTCCTCTTTAACTCTGAGTAGCACCAAATGCTTCTGTAGCTTGGTTTACTAGGAATAGGAATGCATTGACTTAGGATAGTGCCCTTTAAATGGGGAGAAAAATCTTACATGCCTTTCTCCTTTTCAACCAGTACCAGGTGACTCCTGGTTGAACATGACAACAAAGTATAAACTACATAATATGTGGGAAAGGAGAATGCTGTTAAGTAAAATTTACAAAGCTAGGCACAGTGCTTCTTACCTATAATCCCATCTCTATTTGTGAGGCAGAGATTGAGAGGATCTTAGTTTGAAACCAGACCAGACAAAAAGTTAGCAAGACCCTCTTCTTAATAAAACAGGTGATGTGGGTGCGATGTGGTTGTGATGTGGTGGTACACATCTGTGATCCCAGCTCTGCAAGAGGAGTAAATAGGAGGATCACAGCTCAGGCTGGGCTGAGCAAAAGTGCAAGACCCTACCTGAAAAATAAGTAGAGCACAGGGGTGAGGCTATGGCTCAAGTGGTAGAGTGGCTGCCTGACAGGTAGCAGTCAGCCATGAGGGATGGGAAAGTCCAAAGACAATGAAAATGAAGAATAAGTTTCTATCCAGCCTCTGTAGCCCATTGGTCATGGATTGTTACAAGGTGTTTTTGCTAATCAACCCACCTAAGGATTACATGTGTCTGCTTTCCCCCTCAGGCCTCCCACCCCAACCCCCAAAGTGAGTCAGAGAATAGTTCTTGGATCACTGGATCTTTAGCTGCCCTAGTCAGGCTAGTAACCATTGCTCTAGAGGTCAGATGTAATTCAGTAAGCTTTTCCAACATTGGGGTAGTGACTCTATGAGCTGGTCCTGGGGAAGGACTTAACATTTCAAACCCTTCAATAGAATCTTTGTCGTGGTAAAGTAATCATTGTCTTCTCATCCCAGATCTGCCTCAGTCTCACTGCACTGAAAGTGTATGCCTTTCCAAATAAACTTCCCTATCACTTTTACTACATTTTGCATCTTGCCTGAATTATTCTTTCCACAGATGCAAGGACTGAGGTTGATGACTGTGCTGATTTACAGGTATGCAAGCCTAGTAAGTCCGAAGTCATGATTCAAAACAAACAAACAAACAATTATAGTATGGGTGTGTAAGGGAGGGATGGGTAAGAATATTGAAAGAGGTGACATTAAACAAGATATATTATACCCATAAACTTCCTTGTTAAATGTCAACTCCTTTGTACAACTACTTAAAGAGATAATAAAATGAAAAAAAATCAGTTGAAAAAAAATGATAAAGGCCGTTGTTCAGCTCTATACCCCACAGACCAAATCAAAATGGAATCACTCACGTTAAAGTTCCCTGTCCACACAATGGAAACCAGAGCTGCTTATCTGACTTGAGAAATCAGGAGAATGAGAGCTGACAGCTGAATTCCCAGGCAGACTGATTTCAGTAAGTGTGATAATGAAGTTCTGTCTTAATCCTTACAAAAGAGTAACTTGATGTCAACCAGTCAGTTACTTTTCTATTGTTCTGCTTCCTTGTTTCCACCTTCCAACCACAGTAACCTTGAAAGAAAAAAAAATCTGGGTTTTCCTCAGCGCTTTTCTATGGATCAACCTGAACTCTTCCACTCAGCTTCTTGGGAAATTTATTCTGTTTTATAAAATAAGATGTTGTCACATTCTAGGACTGCAAAGGAAACCAATTAAGATCTGTAACTAAATTTGTTGTTATGATGTTGTCTGTGAGTGTGTGTGTGTGCCTGCCAGTACTGGGGCTTGAACTCAGGGCTGAGGCACTGACCCTTAGCTTTTTTCTTTTTTCTCAAAGCTGGTGCTCTATCATTTGAGTCACAGCACCATTTTTGGCTTTTTGGCGATTCACTGGAGATAGGAGTCCCATAGACCTTCCTGCCTGGACTGTCTTTGAACCACCCTCCTCAGATAGCTTCCTGAGTAGCTAGGATTCATGAGCCACCAGTGCTGGGCTTGTAATGTTGTCTTTTGACGAGACTAGAAGACATTCTTCCAGCGGACCCACAGAGATGTCAGCTAAGGTAGTATGAGTGCCAGATGAACGGCCTGGTTAAATGTCCGGTTCTGCAGGCTCAGTGTTTCCAAACACGAAGGCAGCAGGATCTCAAATGTACAGCCCTGGAAGTCAAGCCAGGGGCCTGGACAGGCTCATGTCCCTGAAGCCTGGTGTCTTGTCTCAGCCTGGCTCAGCCTCTTATTTCTCTTCTAGAAATTGGAGAGTTGAGCGAGGAGGGACTTAAAGAGCAACCCTTCATTATTTTAGGGGTGCAGTACTCCAGAGGGCCTGGGATTATGCTTCTTGTAGATCCTTCCAGTGAGCCAGTTAGAGCTGGAAGGCTCACACAGGAGGGTGCATGTGTCAGGGACATGGGGGAGTGGATGGGACAGGGTTTCAGGGCTGATTCCCTTGGTATCAGTAATAGATGACTAGATCCTGAAGGAAAGAATTTGATCTTGGGATTTTTATTTTCAATGAAGAGAAAGCTGCTTAGCATCTTCATAATAGGTCTAGTAACATGCATGTTGAAAAATAATGGAAAATGTGTTACCAAAGTCATCTCACCAAGGCAAATTTTAACGAAACTGGGACGCTTATTCAGAGCCCTTAGACAATTCAAGATGTGAGACTTGCCTCCTCAGAATTATTAAAGCTGGGTAACATTATCCAGGTAACAAAAGATAGATTTATCCTGAAAGCCATTTCTAGTGCTTAGTCTGTCACAGGAACAAAACTTTCTAAGAGCAAGGCATGCTTGTTTTGATACACTAGTGCTAAGTCTACTAAGGTTTTAAAAAGGCCTTTCGAGTCAAATTCATGTAGCCCTGACTTCCCTGTGTTGTCAAGGTAACTAGAGCCTTCCTTTCTCTTGGTAACTTGAACCTTCCAAACCAGCATCAGAGACACCTGGTACATTTGTTAGTCAGACACCCGAGTTACTCAGCCTTTTGGGAGGTTGAGTATCCCAGTGCTGGTGATGGAACCCAGGGCCTTGTTCATGCTACTAGGCAAGTGTTCTACTACTGAGCCCACATCCCCAGGCCACTCTTTTTCATTTAAAACAGAGAATGCTGTGCTCTCATGAAACTGTAAGCTCTTAGTACAGCCATTTTAGACATACATTGAGATGTTATGTCAATTCATGCAATTACCCTTTTCCTGGAAGTGACTTACTTTCCTGAAAATGTAGAAAGAGTTCCTTGATGCTGATATTGACGTCCTTGAGATACTCCAAGGCCAGGCTGCCTGACCCCACACCTGAAAGTTGAAATTCTGTTTTTGTGTTGTACCCTGAGAAAAAGCAAACCGACACAAGAAAGAAAGTTTATTAGGAGAGCATATTTGTTAAGTAAGATATCATGTTCCATGGACTCTGCTAGTGATTGCCTGCTATGTAAGGATGAAACCCACTAAGGATGTGGGTTCAGGAGCTACAGACCACTGAGGGGTCCCAGACAAGAAACACAGCCATCGTAAAGGTTGCCTGTAATTAAGGTCATCAGGAGACAAGAAGACCTGAGGAATATGAAACCCAATCTCAAAGGAGATCAGATCTCGAAGGAGACCAGATGTCAGTAGCAAGAAACTTCTGGAAGATGTGGTATTTGGTAGGAATTCTGACAAGGGATTTCTTTGGTGGAAAGTATTCAAGATGCAGGGTAGAAAAGGAGGCGGGCAGCAGGGAAGCTTAAGGGATAAGTGATCTAATGTTTGGGCTCAGAAATCCCACTGGCTGGGTAGAAATCCCAACTCTATCAGATTTTACTCTGTGACCTTGAAAAGGAGAGGGATAAGCTAGCACCTGTCTTCTGGGGGTAGTTCTGAGTCTGAATTATTTATAATGTGTAAAACTCTTGGAAGCGATCACACTTATAGCATGTGCTTTCAAAGTATGAGCTCTTATGACTGTCAATATTGTTATTGATGCCATTATTGTTAGTGGGGGGTTAGGAGAAAGTGCAGCACTTATGAGACCAGAAAGAGTTTAGGGTTTATTTTGTGCCCTAAAACATAATAGATTTGGAGCTGGGCTGTAGCTCAATGGCAGGGCACTTATCTAGCAGGTACCAGGCTCTGGGTAAGGTGTATGTATATACACACATATATACACATATCTAAACATAATATATATATGTATATATATATATATAATTTATACTATGAATTATTTATACTAGTGTGTATATTATATATATATAATAAAAAGCAGGTTGAAGCTTATATTTAATTTGATAAAGTATAGGGAACGTTTTTAAATAATTTTTTTCTCTTTTAATTTGATTTCTCTTACTTATTTTTTGTTTATGTGGTACCGAGGAATCAAACCCAGGACTTCATGCATGCTAAGCAAGCACTCTACCACTAAGCCACATTCCAGCCCCTAGTGTAGTGCTGGGGCTCAAAGATAGCCTTGTGCTATATCTGCAATTTGTGTGTGTGTGTGTGTGTGTGTGTGCGCGCGCGTGCTGCTCCTGGGGTTTGAACTCAGGGCCTGGGAACTGTCCTTGAGCTTTTGTGCTCAAGGCTAGCACTCTACTACTTGAGTCACAGCTCTACTTTCAGCTTTTTGTGATTTAATATTGGAGAAAAGAATCTCACAGTTTTTCCTGCCTGGGCTGGCTTTGAACTGCAATCATCAGATCTCAGCCTCTTGAGTAGCTAGGATTTCTAGTATGAGCCACTGGTGCCCTGAATTTTTTTTTCCAAGTAGATGAATAACAGGAGGAAAAATGACAAGAAACAACAATGGTGTAAAATTCAAACGTTGTTTTTGTTACATTCCTAAGCATGGTTTTCAACTGCTCACAGGGCAAAATTTTCCTCCTGTGGCTGAGATGAGGAGCTGTTTTTTTTTTTGTTTCTTTTGGGGGGGTCCGGTCATGGGGCCTGAACTCTGGGCCTGGGCGCTATCCCTCAGCTCTTCAGCTCAAGGCTAGCGCTCTACCACTTGAGCCACAGCGCCACTTCCAGCTTTTTTCTTTTTGCTTATGTGGTGCTGAGGAATCGAACCCAGGGCCTCAGGCATGCAAGGCAAGCGCTCTACCACTGAGCCACCTTCCCAGCCCCGAGATGAGGAGTTGTTGTGAATTGGTTTGGTAGCAAACACCTGCAGAAGAATGGCTGAACTAACTCTAACCTTGTACAGCCAGGAGAATATTGACCTGGAGATGAGCAACTACTATTCCGTCAGATAAACAGAAACTATAGGAGCTGTAAATGCCAAAGTTCATGACCTTGAACCTTTCTCCACCATAAGGGGTTACAAGACCATACAGTAGATCACTTTTTAAAAATGTCATTTCTTTTCCATTTTATGGTATGTTCTGGAACCCTTGACTATTTCAAGAAATGTGGCAGGTGTCTGTATCTCAATGCATCACTGGTGTGTCACAAATCAATACAGGATATATAAAGCCCTTGGTCTGCCTTGACATAGCCCTGATCCCTAATTATAGGTGACAATAAGGTAAATATTTTTTTTAACAGCTAGTAGCACATAGGAATTTTATTGATTCTCCCCTTCTCCCCCCAGATGTTTGGCCATTCTCAGTTTGTAGATAATCCATCTGCTTTGAATTACTTCTGCCACTTCATATTCACTTTTGGGAGAGCAAGCACTGAGTTCTCAGTTCTCCAAACATTCATGTTTCCAGCTCTTTTGACCTCTGGGTGCTTCTTTTTGGTGACCGCTTTGTGCCTTTGTGCTTTGATCTCCACAGGCCTTGTCCCTGTATCCCCCCTCCCCCGCGGGGCCCCCCTTCCCCCGTTAGAGAGACTTCAGAACTGTCTGCATCTCACTGCTAAACCAGTTGCTCCACATCCTTCCCCTCCAGACAAATCCATGACTTCCAAGTGCTGGCTTTTCCGAATCCATAAAAGTGCATTTGTTTTCTATATGGGAAGGTATTTTTGTGATTCAGACCTGACTGAGGTAATTTTTGAGGTGGATGTCAATCTGGGCAAGAAAAAGAGGAGATTAAGAGCATGTCACTACCTTGATGTGGTGGCACATACCGGTAACCTCAGCACCCTGGGAGGCTGAGGTCGGAGGACTGCGAGTTGGAGGCCAGCCTGGGCTACCTAGTGAGTAAAACAAGAAAAGAAAACAAAACACCACACACTCACTGGGAAGAATAGACCCACATTTCTGAATCTCAATTTATTATACACAGAAACGTCACACCCCCTCAATCCTTTTTTAGTTGTGTTTCCAAAACTAAAAATAATACTTTTCCAGCCTGGGTGGGCTTCCGTGGAGATGTGCGTTTATACCAAGTGTGTTTTTGAGGCAAGCGTCTCTTAAATTACAAGCAGTAGAGCCAAGAGGGCCAAACACACTCAGCTTCTGAATTTGGAGTAAATTTAGAAATGTGGTCTACCCAACAATGGAAGGACTGTTGTCACTGGTGAAGAAAACATTGAGGCTCAGGAGATGAGAAGTGAGTTTTGAGTTGTTACTTGGGCCACAGATATCTTGGTATGGGCGATATGTTTATTAGCATCCCTAGTAGGGGACTTAGGCTAAAATATAGACTCACAGGAAGTTTCAAAGATAGTAGCTGTCCCTTCCCCCATCCTCCTCCAATAGTGACATCTCATATAGGTACAGTAAAATATCAAAACCAGGAAACACATTAATTTGTTTGAGACAAAGTCTCCCTATACACCTAGGTTGGATTTGAACTCATGACTTTCTTGCCTCAGCATCCTGAGTTCTGGACATAGTGTGGTCTCTTTTTTGGGGTGGAACTGGGATGGAATCCAAGTTCTTGAATGCAGACACTGGGCAAGGGCTCCACCCCTGAGCTATATCACTAGCTTTCTTCCAACCTTTTTTTTTTACTGTCATACAATACATATGAAATTTACTGTTTTAAGTTCAGTGATCATGACTATTAAAAACAAATCATAGCAGTCTGATCATGTCACTGTCCTGTTTGAAACCCAGGAAAGGCTTCATGGAATATTAGATTTAAAGTAGGTCCAAGTTCTGCTGTGTGGGTTGCAGATTTACCTGGGCAAGTTGCTCCCTAGCTTTCTAATCTCATTTCCCATCATTCCTCTTGCCTTCTACTTCCCCTACACTGGGACTGTGGCAGGATCATTGTGACTTAGGTCTTTCTTTGCCTTGTTTGTCTGAAGGAATGTTGATTCTCCAGGTCTTTACTCGGTGTGTGGCTCAGTGCTTCATCTGACTCTTATGTTGGTCTCCATCATTTGCCCTCTCTTCTCCTCCCCTTCCTTGCCTTCTCCTCCCCTCCCTTCTCCTCCTCCCTTCTGGGGTTTGAACTCAGAGCCTTGATCTACAACTTGCGTCACATTCCAGTCCTTTTTCTTTAGTTATTTTGCAGATAGAGTCTTGTGCTTCTTACGCAGGGCCAGCCTCTGCCTGTGATCCTCCTTACCTCTATCTCCTATGTAGTTGGGATCACAAGTGTATATCACCATGCGTAACTTGTTCATTGAGATGGGGATTACACTAATGTTTTGCCCAGGCTAGTCTTGAAATATGATTCTCCTGTCTCTCCCTCCATCCCAAGTAGCTGGGATTATAGGCATGAGCCACCACACTTGGCATATTGCTTGTTCTTTCCCTCCCTTTCTCCCTCCCTCACTTTCTTCCTTGCTTCCTTCCTTCCTTTCCTCCCTCCCTCTCTCCTTTCCCTCCCTCCCCTCTCCCTTCCTCCCTGCCTGCCTTCATTCCTCCTCTCTCTTTCTTTTTCCTTCCTTCCTTCCTTCCTTCCTTCCTTCCTTCCTTCCTTCCTTCCTTCCTTCCTTCCATGCTGGACTTGGGACTTAAACTCAGGGCCAGGGTGCTGTCTCTGATCTTTTGTGCTCAAGGCTAATACTCTACCACTTGAGCCACAAAATCACTTCTGGCTTTTGAATAGTTAATTGGAGATAAGCATCTTAGGGACTTTTCTGCGGGGGCTGGTTTTGAACCCCTATCCTCACATCTTAGTCTCCTGAGTAGCTAGAATTACAGGCTTAAGCCACCATATCCAGCTTCTTATTCTTTCTTTTATTTTTTATTTTTATTGTGGAAATACCGTACAGAGGGGTTACAATTACATGGGCAAGGTAATGAGTACATTTCTTATCAAGCATTGTTGCCTCCTCCTTTGTTTCCCCTTCCCATCCCTTCCCATCTCCCTTCTTATTCTTTCTTTAAATCAAATGTATGCTTGTCTCCTCCACTTGCATAGATATTCCACGCAGGCAGCTTTTTTGCCCTTCTTGTTCATTGCTTGCATCTATCTAGTTAACCAATGACTTTAGTTTGCAAATGTATTTGACCTTAAAATTCAAGCAGAATTGCAGTATGTTTCTCAATTTAAAAAAAGGGAATAAGAAGGTGATCTGAGAAAGCCAGATTGTTGACACATGCAGGCCTGAAAAAAATCACTGGCTTCACAGTAATTTACAATATAGCAAACCAGGTTAAAAATTTAAACAGCACAACATAGGAAGGAACTCTTAACATTCTTCTTTCTGCTTTTAAGTGAGTAGTTAACATATTCTAGACAACCTGTCCTAATCTGTGTACTCTATTCAGTTTTACCTTGTGTCAGGATGGGTAGAGAAAGGGAAGCTGGGCATTGCAGAATTTACCCGCTTGCCATCAGTCCTGTGTAAGGGCTCCACTGGGATTTAGCCTAGGCCTCCATGGCCTGGCAATCTCCTGTTCTTTCTACCACCCATCAGGGAAAACTACAGGGAGAATCTCCTATTGTTATGGGCTATCAAAATTCTCATTTAAAAATGAAATTGGATGTTTGCATTCAAAAACCACCTCAGCAGGGATCTCTAAGCTAAGAGATGGAATTATCTGATGAACCATGAACTGGGGAAAGAGAAAGAATCGATTTATTTGGGAAACTATTGTCTGCTAACCTCTGGCCAGGCACAGGGGTGTGCCCTCGGGTTGAATGTCACCGGGAAGGTTCCTGATCTGAATGGCTGTTGATCATAGGGTCACCAGATGAGACCTACTTTGTGTGTTAGTCTTCACTACATACCAAGTTCTGTACTGCCACATTCTTACCTATTTGAATGTTAACTCCTTATCAGATTATGATCTGCAAAGATTTTCTTCCATTCTAGTTTGCCTCTCTGCATTGTGGATTACAGCCTTGTAGGTTGGTGTAACCCCATTTGTCTGGATTTATTTATTTATTTATTTTTCTTGCTGCCAGTGGTTTTGAGGACCTATTAAAAAAAAAAAGGTCATTATGCAGCCAAGTGCTGGTAGCTCAGATCTGTACTTCTAGCTACTTAGGAGGCTGAGAGCTGAAGATCTTGGTTCAAAGCTAGCTGGGGCAGGGAAGTCCGTGAGAGTCTTATCTCCAATAAAACTACCAAAAAGCCAGAAGTAGAGCTGAGTGGTAGAGCTTTAGCGTTGAGCAAAAGAAGATCAGGAACAGTGCACAGGCTCTGAGTTCAAGACTCAAGACCAGGTTTCCCCAAACAAACAAACAAACAAAAAATCATTGAACAGATCCATTTCTTTTTCCCCTTATTATTTCTTCCAGTCGCTTTATGGTTACAGGCATTTGACGACATCATTAATGCACTTTCAGTTGCTTCTTTGCATATGAAGTCAAGTGAGGGTCCAAGTTTTATTTTACATTTTATTTTATTAATTATTTTTGGCCATAATAGGTTGGAACTCACAGCCTCTAGATTACTAGACAGGTGCTCTACCACTTTAGCCATACCTCCAGCCCTTTTTTGCTTCAGTTATTTTTCTGATAAGAGCTCACATTTTTGTCTAGGGTTAGTCTCAAACTGTGATTCTCCTACCTATACAGCCTGTGTAGCTTGGATGCCAGGCACACAGCCATGTCTATCTTATTGACTGAGATGGGGTCTCACTAACTTTTTGCCTGGGCTGGCCTCAAACTTTGGTCTTTTGTATCTTTACTTCTTTAATATTTGATCTGGGATGGCAAATATGGCCCCCAAGTTCTACAGTTGATTGAAGAGACTGTTTATAGTGTGTTGTTGGTACCTCTTTCAAAGATCATGTGAGCATAAATTTGTAGATTTACTTCTGGGCTCTTTTTTATTTTGTTCCATTTGTCTATATGTCTGTGTTTAAGCTAGGTATAAACTGTTAGAACTAATAGGCTGTAAAGTTGCAGGGTACAAAATTAACATATAAAATTGAACCCTGTAGAGTATTATTAAACCAATTTTACAAGAGAAGAAATGGAACTTTTTGTTTGTTTATTTATTCATTTATTACCTTTAGTTGTACAAAGGAGTTGCCATTTAACAAAGCAGTTGATCAATGTCACCCCTTTTAACATTCTTAACTATCCCTCCCAACCTACTTTCCCTGACTTTTCTTTATTTTGCAGGACATACATTGAATTCTTTTTGTTTTCTTTCTTTTTTCTTTCTTTCTTTCTTTTTTGTTGATTGTGGGGCTTGAACTCTGGTCCTGGGCGCTGTCCCTGAGCTCTTCAGCTCAAAGCGAGTGGTCTACAACTTGAGCCACAGTACCACTTCCGGTATTCTGGTGGTTAATTGGAGATAAGAATCTCATGGACTTTCCTGTCCGGTCTGGCTTTGAACCTGGATTCTCAGATCTCAGCCTCCTGAGTATCTAGGATTACAGGCATGAGTCACCTGTACCTGGCCTGTTTTCATTTCTTTTTGTCTTGTTTGTTCATGTATCTGTCTTTGGGAGGGTAATGGGGACATATAAATGAGGGACAAAGGATGACTAAATACAGCAGTGGTACTCACTAGACACTAGGGTGAAAATGAATTATACAACTTCTGGGTGGGGATAGGAGGGGAAAACTGGGAGAGAGTGAAGGAAAGGGTAACACTGTTCCAAAAAGAAATGTATTCATTACCTGACTTATGAAATGCTAACCCTTCTGTACATCACCTTTACAAGAACCATAAAAATATGTATTTAATTAAGAAAAGAAATTGAACTTCTAAGCAGCTATGTATCTTATCAGGGGTCAGATAGGCATCAACTACCACAGCCTAGCTTTGAACCCATAAGTTGTGTGCTACCCTATACCTGCATGTTTTCAAATAGCAGAGGATTACCAACTTGAAAGCTTGCTGGTGGTCGGAAAGCAGTTTATATTTACCACTCACTGGCTTTGCTGGCAGCAGTTGGGAGAACTGGTTCACCACCCTTAAATAAATCAATAGCTGCTGCTTCTTACTCTGGGTTCAAGCAGATCCAGTTACCCTGGGAAGAAGCTACCTTTGGCAAATCTATGCCTGTACATTGAGGGCGGCCTTGTGACTTTTCACTTGGGGTTCCTGTTTGGTTGGTTTCCTTGGCTGGCTGTGTCTGGCTCTTAATTCTCTCATGTGAACGTTGTTCAACTTGCCTTAGTTGGTTTCCTTATCTTTCCCTGTTAGCTTTTGAGGTGCCGGTGTCTCTTGGGGCTGCACAGAATCTTCAACAAATGTGATGATGATATGGAACCCAAAGTAGTTATTTCTAAGCTCTGCTTATGAGACTTAATATCAAGGACCCCGTATGCAAGATTCCTTCCCCAGACGTACATTTGTGTGGCACTAATTTTAGTAAAGATAGCAAAAGTATTTTTTCATTTTCGTTGATGACTTGAACCGATCCATTTTTTAAAAATAAACTTTAGTTATTTTTCAGACAGAATCTTTCACTTTTAGCCCAGGCTGATCTGAACTGAGATGCTTCCTGAGTTCACTGAGATTGATCATAGGCATCTTGGGATCTGGCTATGGGAAGGTAGAGTTGGGGTTTAGTGAGACAGATTCAGGTGGTTCAGGTCACTCTATGAACAGACTCGTGCTGGCTGTATGAGGTAAGAATGAGCTTTCGGACTTCTCTGTCATTCATGGTCAAGGTATGTGGAATGGTGAAATGAAGGCCTGATTTTCCTCCTCCTGCCCCCGCCTCTCTCTGGCTAGAATTCAGGGTCTTGTGCATGCTTGGTAAGCACTGTACCACTGTGCTATAACCCCAGTCCTGGTGTATGTGTGTGTGTGTGTGTGTGTGTGTGTGTGTGCACTCATGTACAACAAGGAAGGCAAATATTATATTGGAGACATCTCTTCCTTCTTCCTTCCCTCATTTCTCTCTTCCCTCCCTCCCTTTCTTTCTTCTGGGCTCCCTTCCTTTATTCCTGTCTTTCCTTCCTCCCTCACTTCTTTTGTCCCTCAGAATACACATATAAAGGCTTACTAGCATCCGAATACATCTTTAGGCTGTCCTTGAACTCTCCATCCTCCTCCCTTAGCCTCTTGAACTGGAATTACAGGTGTGCACCATCAAGCCTGGGTAAGACCCAAGAAATTTAATTTAGGAAAATGTAAGCAAGGAAGGAGCGTCCATTGAGTTGAGTTTTTGTGCGTAAGTCATAGCGCAGGAGCTGTGGGCAGGGAAGGTCATGGCTAATGGCCAGTTAGTTATTGAACACGAAGGATGAAATTAGAATCGATTTGTCCATCCATATTATTGTCACATTTCCTTTGAACACTGGACGGAAGATGTGCAGATAGATAATGTGTATCTGTTCACTTATTCTTTAAAAAACAGATATTTAGGGCAAAACTAGAAGAATTCATTTTAAATATAATAATACAGCCAGGGGCAGCTGTAGACCTGTTTCAGAGGGTTTCCTTTTCTCCTCTCTGAGTTCTGGGCTGCCGCAGGCCGCCCTTGCCCCAGCTGAGTGCCTGAGGACATTGTCACTGCAGAGTCCTTCCAGTATATCTTCTCTAAATGCCTCACGCACATTCCCTGGCTGCTTCTTAGCGAAGTCAGTGTCTCCTCCTGGTCCCTAAAAATCACTTGGTCAGTCTTATAACTGCATAGTGTAGGTGCTCAGATAGTGCCGCTTTGAGTGTACATTTAATAGACAGTGTCATATAAGTTTGCACTTTTCCTCTTTCCTCTCCCCTCCCTCAGCTGCCATGATGTCTGCGTGTTTTCTTTTTTATGCATTGCTAGTGATTCCTAGTCTTACAAATGCCAGGCAAGTGCACCAGCCCCAATTTATCCCTCCAGCCCCCACACCTGCTTCTTTCTCTTTTTACATTTGATTTCCTTCCTTCCTTCCTTCCTTCTTTCCTTCCTCCCTCCTTCTGTCCCTCCCTCCCTCCTTCCCTCTCTCCCTTCCTTCCTTCCTCCTTTTTTCTCTCTCTTTTTTATCTTCAAGTAATTGTACAGAGGGACTTTAATTCAACATGTCAGTTTATGAATACAATTTAATTAATCAATCAATTTAATTAAATTTTTTCAATCAATTAATTAAATTAAAAAATTCTGCCAGTCCTTTTTTAACTCAGAGTCTTAGCACTATCTCTGAGCTTTTTTGCTCAATGCTAGAACTGTACCACTTGAGCCACAGCTCTACTTCTGGCTTTTTTTTGGTGGTTTACTGGAGATAAGAGTCTCATAAACTTTCCTTCCTGGGCTGGATTTCAACTGCGACCCTCAAATCTCAGCCTCCTGAGTAGCTAGAATTATAGGTGTGAGTCACCAGCACCAGTTCACCTGTTTCTAATTTTCTCTAAAGTCCACTTTCTCTGGCCCAGTGATGTATTGAGACCAGATACTTTGCATTGCTATTTAAAGGAGTCCTATCACTTCACAACAAAGCCAGAATCAAGTTCAAGGACACAAACCCTTGGAAGTAAACTCTGTCCAGACTATCTCTTACTGTATCCCTTGGGTATTTATGTATAAACAGGAACTCCACAATAAACCAGCATTTCTAATCCAACTCCAGGGCTGGTCAGGAGGAAGGGCCTGGATGGGTTTAATGAGATACACTGTGGAGAAATTGTCCCATGGTGCCCAGCTCACGGTAGGTACTTCAATGGTAATTCCTTTCCTTCCTTCAGCGATGGGGTCCAGTGGGATGTGCAGCTGTTACAGTGTGGAGCTACACTCTGCAAAGAATCACGAAGAACTTAATGAGCTGAATTCCCTCCACTGCCACCGGCTATGTCAACACAATGCTAAACATTGTGACAATTTTTGACTGAATTGAGTTAACTGACTGCATGTTTTGAAGTATTGACGCAGCCGAGAAAAGAGTGAGAGCTGTAGTCAAGCCAGCTCTTTGGTATGATGAGAAATGGCAAGAGTTTCAAAAATAAGACAAGAGGGGCTGGGAAGGTGGCTCCGTGGTAGAGCTCTTACCTTGCATGCATGAGGCCCTGGGTTCGATTCCTTAGCACCACATAAGCAGAAAAAGCCGGAAGTGGCGCTGTGGTTCAAGTGGTAGAGTGCTCGCCTTGAGCTGAAGAGCTGAGGGATAGTGCTCAGACCCAGAGTTCAAGCCCCATGACTGACAACACACAGACACAGACACACACACAGACACACACACACACACACGACCAGAGGAAGAGCAGGAGAAGCCAGAGGATGCTGCGATCACCTGTGCATGAGCCATCCCAGGGGCCCAGTGGAGACTATAACCTGCACTCACTTCAGGTGGCCTAGCAAGCAAAGCAAAGCTGAAGGACCCAGCTGTTTTACCCCTTTACCAAAGCTTCTGTCACAGATTGGAAAAAGAAACAGAAAGATGGAAAATTTCACTGGGTATGGTAGCTTTTACCTCTTATTCCAGCTACTCAGGAGGCAGAGGTAGGAGAATCATAGTCCAAAACTGGCCTGAGGGGGAAAAAAATGAGACCCTATCTAAAAAATAGCTAAAGCAAAAAGAAGAGGAAGAAGAAGAGGGGGGAGGAGGAGGAGGAGGAGGAGAAGGAGGAGGAGGAAGAGGAG
>NW_012267240.1:11300026-11309879 GCF_000151885.1 Dipodomys ordii
AGGAGGAGGAAGAAAGTGGAGATATTGGTAGAGCTCCTTGTCTAGCAGATGAGAAGCCCTGAGCACAAACACAAATATTGCAAGATAGATAAATCAGTAGATAGAGAGTTTCACTACTTTTTGTCCTTAAGCTTCAGCCACTTCCTGTGACCTCTGGTGATAGGTAGGGGATATCCCAAACTTTATCTTCAAAATATGTGGAATTAGAAACCTTGGCAGGGAAAGTTGGGACAAGAATCAGACTTACTTGTAATATTTATTCACCAGTCTGAATTTTCTAAAACATAAGAAGATAAAGACAATCTTTCAAAAAAGATGTTTTACATTACCAACCTATATAAATCTACAAGTTGCTACATAGGCATATGATATATAATATATATATATATATATATACATATAATACATTAATGTCTCTCTGAAACCCATAGACATAGTATTCTATGTACAGAATTATGTCATCGCTAAGATGCGCAGAGACAATTTTGCAAATATACTCTGCATAATATAATAGATATTATATGTATGATGGGGGATCAAAGTATGATATATGATCTTTCATAGGCTCAGTACACTTAATTGGTGGTGACTTGGCAGGTCTCTTCTGGAAGGTTTCTGACCAGGTATCAGTGAGCAGTTCTGTGTCCCTTCAACTGCCATGAGGGAATGGAATCCCCACTGCAAATCAGTTTTCATCAACACAATAACTTGGTTTGCAGAGGCTTAAGAAGAGAATATCCTTCAATAGTGGCCAAATTAGTGGACACATTTTACCTCCAGTGGAGGAACTCCAAGAGGTTTTAGAACCTGACCCAATGGGGTCTGTTACCTCTGCTCAAGAGGAGACACAGCAAGTGGAGAATGTGTGTGTGTGTGTGTGCCAGTCCTGGGACATGAATGTCTCTGAACTTTTTTGTTCAAGGCTAGCACTCTACTAAAGTCACAATTCCTCTTCCTTTTTTTTTTCCTTAGGGGGGTTTAATTGGAGCTAAGAGTTTCATAAATTTTCCTGCTGGCTTTGAACCACAATCCTCAGCTCTCAGCCTCCTGAGTAGCGAGGGTTTATAGGCATCAACTTCTGGCACCTGGTGAGGGAAAGAGTTTTGGCTTCATGTATCAGTCAACACTTGAAAACAACCACTCATTTTCTTCAAGGCTTTTCTTCTCTGTGTGGCATTGGAGTGATGAAGTCACTTTATGTAGAAACAGACTTGAAATTTAGTCTCTTTCCATGTATGGCCCTCATTCCTATAGGACACACAGTTCCTGCCAAAGGAAACCTGAAGATGTGGCTCACAGCGTGTGTATATGTGTGTGTGTGTATGTGTGTGTGTACGTATGCATGTGTGTATGTGTGCAAAGAACCTAGAACATTCATGAAACAATAAGTACAACCCAACTAAAATTAACTCCTGCTGGCTAGCATAGCTATAAATGTCAAGCTAAGGATTTGAAAGACCTACAGGAGTGCATACATAGCTTGTATACTCATAAAGCATTATGGTGTGGGAAGATAATGACAGTCACATAGTGAGAATAGAATATGACATCCAAACGTGTGTTCTTCCTCTCGGCGAGTCTCAGGAGCCCAATTATTGAAACTTAACAATGCAGCATTTTAGCGCACTGAGTACAGAACCAATGGGAATAATTAATACCAAAATTTCTAATCTATTTACAGGCCTTACAAGACACCGAGGATAATAGGGGGACAGACATGCCTGACAAAGGCATTTAATTGTATGATTTCACTTTGAATTTTTGTTTTAAAAAATGCATGTGTTTCTACCTAAACAGTGCCTGTCATGTCGTGAGCGTCATGTTAATTTTATTTCCCTGTCTTGGTATAACGAGATAAATGTCAAATCCATTAGAAGCATGTACATTGAGCTGAAGAATCTGGTTTTATTAGTTGAGATGTTTTTCCTACGAGGAATAGAAAGCATGCTCCCAATGATCTTAAACAATGAAGACATTTGCTGGCTTGAGTCACTGGAAGTATGGAGGGTGGTTCAGGCCAGTTCCTCAGATGCATCTGGCTTCGTTGGTGGAAATCCCATCACCTGTACTTGAGTTTTGCTCCTGTTTTAATTCTCAACCTGACCAAGACAGCTAGCATTTGCTCTCAGCTTCACATCCAGTGGAGGGCAAGCTAAGACATCCATATCAAAAGGGATGGATTCTGATGGGAAAAAAGAAAAAGAAAAAAGTAGGGAAGGGGTGGAAAGGGAAGACAGAGAGAAGGAAAGAATGGAGCACATAGCAATTTAAGAGATATAGATAACAGTTTGCCATATTCTTTAAGAAGCTTGCGCAGAGTATGGTGGCATACACCTGCAATTCCAGCAGGATTGCAACGAGGTAGAGGAAAGAGGATCAAATGTTCATGTCCCATTTGGGTACATAGTGAGACTGTCTCAAAAAAAAAAAAGGAGAAATCTGGTTTGGGATATGCTATCTGGGTGGGCACAGGAATCCCTTTTGGACTTGAGCTGTTACCATCTTTCGTTCCCATTCTTTTCCCATTCTTAAGGTGTAAGCTTCTGTTCTAAAGTTTGTCACCTCATGGTCTCAAAATGGCTGCTTCCTTCTCTATATTCTCCTGTCTAAGTCAAGGAAATAACAAATCTGCCTATTTCTATCAGGAGGAAAATGAAACTTCCTTGAAGCCCTTTCCCCCTCTCCCTCCCCCAGACAGACAGACAGACTTCTCTGCATGTGCCTTCAGTAAATAATGGCTCCTCTGGCTACCAAGCTATTAACACTTACTTGTCTACCTAATGTCCATTCCCCCCGCCTTTTATCAGCAGAACATTCACTCTTTCAGAGGTGGTACCACCATTAAATACTACAAATTTTCCTGGGTGAAACTTTCCAGATTTAGTGAAAACAGCATTATCTGAAATCCAAATTCAACTGAATATCCTGCATTTGCAGAGTATTCTGGTACCCTTTCCACAGGCTCTAGTGAGGGGTAACGTGGATATGAAGTAGAAGACAGGTACTTCTCCCCCTTTACTCCCCCCTCTCAAAAAAAGGTCTTTAAACAGACCAAATTTGTCACATACCTTCTTTCTGGTCTTGGTTCATTTGATACAGAACCAGGCCAATTTTTGCCATCACTGGAGTGACTTTTGCACAGGTTTATTCACAAAATGGCCAAGCGCATGGGCATAAGAGTATCTCACACACCACCTCCCTGAGCCTGAGCCTGGGGAATTTAATCAGACAAAGCACAGCTGGGTCCCAAGCAAAACAAATGGGGAAATGATGTAATAGGAGCTCGGAGCCTGCTCAGTGAAGCGGCAGGTCTTCCTGGAACGCATGCCCAGGATGCCTTTGCCTGTGAGGGTGGAGCATTTGATCCTCTGACCTCAGAATGCCATACAGTTGACACTTGGATCCAGGCCCAGTGCAGGGTCAGTGATTTTGATGGGTCTGAACTACTTGCAATTTCCTGAAAAAACAAGACAGACAGCTGTCTTGGTGACCCATCTGCAGAGATGTCACCTGCGAAAGCCATGTGATGAAACAAAAATTTGATGAAACAAAAACAAAAACAAAAACTGGGGTAAAACAAGCAAGTGAAACTCCATGTTTTTACTTCGTTTTCTTTTGTCCACTATTTTCCTCTGACTTGGGTTTGCACTGAAAACCTAGAGTCATCTGGCCACTAGGAGACATATGTCATACTTTAAAGATTGGAGAGAAGGGAGGAGAGGCCAGGTTGCTTGAGCAGCTCTGGACAGTCAACTCCCGCATTCCTTCTTTTGTGAAAACAGACAAATGAAGCCTTTGCTAATTAAGAGATCCTAGTTCAGTGTGTGTCTCATGCTATACCCTGAAGCCCTGATGGACGCACAGTTTTTCCTCATTGGGAGAATTAGGGAGAGACTGGCCCTGGGCTCACCAGACTCTTGTATTTTCTTCCTGGTCACACAGCCCAGAGCAGTTGAGTGGGTCCATGCCTGAAGCCTGGCCCATGGAATGCAAATGAAGGATCCTTCTTCCCATCTGATTGGATACAGCTTACACTTGCTCCTTCTGCCTATAGCCAAATCAAGAGGGCCCTAGTGACACTGACCTTCACTGTACCACATTGAGAGAAGACACTGGCATGTGGCTTCTTGGCATATCTACTGCATCAACATTATCTATCATAAAGGAGACTGCAACAAGCCTGGGATTCAAAATCCAAAGCTGTTTGAGTGACCTGCCTTGGTCACTCATCTTCTGCCCTCTTCTTAATTGCTTATTGGCTTAAACAAAGGTAGATCAGTCTGGGGTCCAGCAGAGAAGAGATGACACAACTATGTTGATTTGAGGAGAATTTAATAAGGTGACTACAAAGCTAGAAGGGGTGTAAAGATTCCACAAAACAGGCAGTTCTCTTCTGATTAGCACCAGCAAAGCATTCCTAGGTTTGAAAGGTGGCCAGAACCTAAGACAGGCAGCACAGGCACAGATGATCTGCTGGGATTTCCATGCGTATCCAGGTCTGGGACTTTAGGCTGAGAGATGCAATTCTTCTGTGAAGAGAGAGCCAGGAAATAACTAGCATCATCGTTTTCTATGTTCTGAAGAGCCTGAGAATCAGTAAGACCCTTCTGTGTATCATGAGACTCTGCTAATATCAATAGGCCAGGATGTAATTCTTTACCCGCAACCAAGCCCTCATTCTCTGCCTGACTCTTGAATCACTTACACACATTCTTCACTCTACCTTACAATGCCCAAAGGAGTTTGACCTTCAGGGATCACATCATGGGCTCTCATGACCTTGAACTTCCAATTGAGTTTGACCAGTGGGGAGCCTCTACATGAGATCTTCCTTCTGTGTCTTGACTGCTATGTGGCCAGCCAATTCTGTTCTCCACTCCTATCTCTCCCCCCCCCCCCCAATCCCCAAAGTGGACTTAAACCCAAGCCAGGGCCTTGAACACTACCAGGTATAAAAAGTGTCTATTGGCTGTTGCCAACGTGGTGAAAGAGCCTAACATGGAGCCAAGTTCCTTAAACTTGTCTGTAAACTCCTAATCACATAGTGCAGGGAGACACACCCAGGTAGAACAGCTTTCTCTTGCTCTTCACAGAAGCTTTCTCTGTAAGTTCTCCCCAACAATGCATTGCACACTTCACTCTACAGCTAGTGCTTCTTTTCCCAACTGTCCTCCATCAGGGAACATTTTGGAACACTTTCTTGGGTGTGTGTGTGGGGGAGGATCCCCTTATTACTGTTTGAGGATTCCAGTCTCAGGTTCAGCTGAGAGGGAAATACCAAACCTTGTCCTTCACCCACCCTGTGATCTCATATAGAGGCTCCCCACTGGTCAAACTCAATTGGAAGTTCAAGGTCATGAGAGCCCATGATGTGATCCCTGAAGGTCAAACTCCTTTGGGCATTGTAAGGTAGAGAAGGGTAGAGTGAAAATGTGTGCAAGTGATTCAAGAGTCAGGCAGAGAATGAGGGTTTGGTTGCAGGTAAGGAATTACATCCTGGCCCATTGATATTAGCAGAATGTCTCATGATACACAGAAGGGTCTTACTGATTCTCAGGCTTTTCAGAACATAGAAAACGACAGCCCTGGTCTGACCAAGGGTTTCCCCAACAGACATGTGGGAGGAGTTGGCTCATAACCCAGTCAGTTAATGATATAGTAACTCAGTTTTCCAGGACCCACCATGCCCATGTCTGCAGATTTCAATAAAAGCTTGAGGCCTGCACCATGCTGTCCATCTTCCTGTAGACTATCTAACTTGCTTCTGCTCCGGTCTCTGTATTCATCCTTGAAGACCAAGAGCTTTCTGGCCCCACGATCTGATGACCTGAATTCAGTGTTACAGGCGTTTAGACCCAAACCAAATTTGAGTTCTGTTACAATGGGGAAAGGAAATTTTGACTCCACTGGTCATAGCTTGGGTGAAACACGTAACTGTAGATGAATAAATCTTTTGGTCAGGACAATTCAGGTGACAATTACATAGAAGAAGTAACTTCTGAATTTTTACTAACACATGATAAATTCCAAGTTCTGTAGGATGTTAAATAAGTTATTTATCAAAGCATTTCAGTTGCTAGGACAACAGAATTTAATATAGTAGTATTCAATTCACACACTGGCTTTTAATTCTTCTGCCAGAGTGACTTATTTATTTCCATCATCCTTAGCATTTGAAAATGTTCTGCTAACGGCAGTTATAATATCTGTAATAGCTATTGCTCTATTAATATTTTTATATAATCCAATGTCTTCCACTGGCCAGGACTTTTTGATCTCTTGTAATTGGATTTTATTCCAGAACATCTTGATGTAATTGTGCCAAACAATCTTAATTTGTAATTTTAGTACCGAATGAATTCTCATATTGATTCACACTTGACAGTTAATTGTGCATGCCTTATTTTTGCATTATTTTTGTGCCTGCTGATACCAATCATAAGCAGCCCTAGTTAAATTATAAGCAAAATTGTTTTGAAGACTTTCATATGTTTTCTCCTTTGTATCTTCCTTAAATATATATTTATACAATTATTAGTCACAATCACACTTAACCATTGTAAAACATCCCTGAAAAGGTGAATGTTATTATTATGCAAAAATTTGGTAAGTAACTGATGATTATTATTGGAACAATCATTAATATATCTAGATAAAATGTGAAAATAAAATGATCTTTGTTCTAAAGTCCATGCATACTTTTCATTGCTAGGTCCATAGACATTCTTTCAGAAAATTCTCCAAGACTTATGTATTTTTCTCCTTAAAAAAATGAGATCCCACTGATCCAATAGCTAGTTTTTTTTAACTTAAATAATGACATGTTTTTCATACTCAAAAGTGTTCTTGTGCAATGTTGCTATTTTAATTTTTGTTATTTTTGTTGAGAGACAAGATCTCATTATTTAGTTAAGTTGGCCTTGAACTCATGATCCTTTTGCCGCAGACTCTCTTAACACTGGGATTACAGCTGTGCAAGATGTGTACCATCATATCTGAGTCACAGTGCCCTTAAAAACATTGTTTTTTGTAGTTGTTGTTGGTCGTAGGGCTTGAACTCAGAGCCTGGGCGCTGTTCCTGAGCCTCTTTGTGCTCAAGGCACACTTGAGCCACAGTGCCACTTTTAGTTTTTTTGAATAGTTTATTGGAGATAAGAGTCTCACGACTTTTCTGCATGGGCTGGCTTCAAATCCTGATCCTCAGATCTCAGCCTCCTGAGTAGCTAGGATTATAAGCATGAGCAACCAGCATTTTTAGCTCTCATCTAAATTGTTTATTAAGGACAAATTAGATAGAATTAGAACTGCTGGATCCCATGATAACATGGGTTCATGTTTGGGTACATATATATAATCTTATTTTGCAAATGTATCCCTTCGGGATCATCAGTGAATTTGCTTTGTCTGCGATAACAGACATTTTTTGGGTTTGAACCCTGGGCTTTATGCTTGCAAATGCTCTACTGCTTGCTTTAGCTGTTTTCAGATATTGTTTCTTGCTTTTGCCCAGGTTGGCTTTGGACCTCCATCCTCCTGTTAAGCCCCATCTTGCTTGGCCTCAAGTAGACATCTTTGCTGTTGAAACAAAAATGGGATTCTAAGATGCAAGTGATACTGATTGATTTTTTTCCTGTCTAGTTAAACTTGGAATGCCCAGTGAGTGATCTTAGTTGCAAGTATCCGAAATGGCCTCTGACAGAAGCAGAAGAATCATTTATGAGAAAATAGCTCTCAGTGTCTGGGAGAGCAGTAGCTTGGTGCAAGGTTAGGTGGCCAGGAGAGGGGAGGAGAAAGAGGCTGCAGAGCTGGTCTGGTGAAAACCTATTTCTGCTCTCATGGAGCCCTGCATGCTGCAGTTGAATGATGGCCTCTGGAGTCCCTTCTCTCCAGAGAGGCTACTTCATCAGTTATGGTTCCTGAAAGTCCCCTTGATTGTCCACCTGACAGCTACTCTGACAATGTACTATCTACCCTGAGTGGTGCAGGCTGGGTGTCATGGAGTGGCAGTTTTTTCAGGATAAAAGGGAATCAGATGATATATTTGTCAATTCAGGCTATCATCCCTTGGATGGCTTCAGCAACAAGACTTTATTTTGTCATCCTCTTGAATGTTGTAAGTTCAAGATCAAGGTCTGACTTGATCTTGGACTTGTTTCTGGTGAGGGCTCTCCTCTTGGGTTCATAAGACCTTTCCTCATGTGTGAGTAGGAGACAGGGGAGGGAGAGGAAGCAAGGTTTTTGATATTTCTTTTTTAAGGATATCAATCTTATTGTGTCAGGGCCCACACTCCCAAGATAGCTACTCTGGGCTCAGTGGCTCAGTATATGGATTGAACACTGGCAGGTACTTTACTTTATAACTTGGGATAAGTAGCTTGGGTTTTATGCTTCTCAGTGGGCAAACCTCTGAAGCTTGTTCCAAACCATCTCCCAAGAGTTCCAAGAATGTACAACGTTCTGGAGTAGCCTGGTGATTAAGGTATACAGTTGTTCACTAACTTTCTGAGCTCATGCTCCAAAATAAGCAACTTGTCTTCAAAACCTTATCTTAGGTTCTGCTTTGGTGGACTATGACTTGGGAGATAATTTTGAGCCAAAAGGCTGATGTGTGTATTTGTGTGTGAATGTATGTATGTGGTTGGGTTTGAATTCATGGCTTTGTTCTTGCTAGGCAGGTGCTCTACAGCTTAAGCCACATCTCTAGTCCTTTTTTGCTCTGGTTATTTTTGACATAAGGTCTTGCTTTTTGCCCAGGCTGGGCTGAACTGTGATTCTCCTATTTATACTTCTCATTATAGCAAGGCTGACAGGCATGAATCACCACATTCAGCTTTTTCTGTTACCATGAAACCTCACAAACCTTTTGAGATGGCCTCAAGTTGTGATTCTCTTGATCTCTACCTCCTGAATAGCTAGATTACAGGTGTGAGTCGCCAGTTCCCAGCTTTAAAAACATTCTTTTAAGTGTGTCCAGGCTGGTAGGATATGGTGACATTTTGTGCTAGCAGCAAGGGAACCGGGAAAAGCAACTGTTCGGCACAGCCAGAAAGTTTTTGGAACCAATAGATGATACATTAGTCAGCTTTCCACTGCTGTCACAAATATCCATGATAATTCAGGAAGAGAACAGGTTTATCTTGGCTCAAACTTTGGAGATTCTAGTACATGACTGATTAATCTATTGCTTTGGGCCTGTGGTGTTAGCATATCATGGGCAGAGCAAGAGAAAACTTGTTCACCTCATGCTTGATGGGAAGAGGAGAAAATGGAGCATGTGGGTCCCAATGACCCAACGTCCTCCCACCAGGCCATACCTCTCAAAGACTCTATCACTTCCTAATATTGTCAGATGCTAGGGACAAAGCCTTGAACCTGTGTAAGAAGGTTGTTTAAACACAAGAAAGTGCTTCAGAAACTGAAGTGTTAAAAAGAACAATGCATATTCCTTTCAAGGAGTCATCTGTGTATTTTTGCTGGGTTGCTTGATTTCCCCACTATAAAACCAGGTTGCATTCAGACCTATTGCAAAATCCATAGTTAGCAGGCAAATGATCAATGTGATTTTCTCCTTTGATTTGGTTTTAATCATTCATTCTCACTCCTCTCTTTCAATTTTGGAGGGAGAATTAAGGCATTTGCTGCAGTTCCACAAAACAGTACAAAACAAACAAACAAACAAAAAATTATCAGTAGCTGCTCTTAGCTGAAGTGAGAAATTCCTGTGTTTAGATATACTCCTCTGGGGTTTCAGTCCACCAGTTAGAGAACTCTTCTTCTTCTTCTTCTTCTTCTTCTTCTTCTTCTTCTTCTTCTTCTTCTTCTTCTTCTTCTTCTTCTTCTTCTTCTTCTTCTT
>NW_012267240.1:11312194-11319439 GCF_000151885.1 Dipodomys ordii
CGCCTCAGGGCTAGTGCTCTACTACTTGAGCCACAGATCCATTTCCAGCTTTTTTGGTGGTTAATTGGAGATGAGAGTCTCACAGACTTTCCTGCCCAAGATGACTTTGAATTGCAATCCTCAGATCTCAGCTTCCTGAGTAGCTAGGATTACAGGTGTGAACCACTGGCACCCAGAAATCCCCCAAATTTTAACCTGTTCCAGCATCAATTCAAAATTCCAAATTCCAAAAGCTCATCTGGGACTTCAAGAGAAACTTGTTTTTTAAGGTAAACTTAAAAAACAAGTTATCTGCTCAAAGATACAACAGCAGGACAGGCATAGAGAATGGTGGAAATAATGTTTATTCCCATTCCAGAAGGGGGGGGGGCGGAGAAGGGAGTAACACACTCTTGGAGTAACACACTCTTAAGTACATCTGAAATCCAGCTGGGAACACATTACATTTTTTTCTTTTGTTTCATTTCTGACTTCTTTATTATTGCTACCCATATGAAATCTTAATACTCCAGAGTGTTTGCTACATGTACATGTGTGCATATATATGGGTGTGTGCCTATGTATGTGTGCATATAGACAAAATGATTCTTTAAACATGATCACTCCTAAGTTTTAAAATTGCCTGCCAAGTATAAAGTGCTATTTACTATCTCTTCTTATTTAAGTCTAATATTAAAAACAAGATGTGTCTAGGTAAGGCAGGTCATCACTCCGTGTCATCTGCATAGTCTTTCTCTTACTGTTACCATTGTTGATAACAGCTGTGGGAAAGTACTGTGGTGTGAGAACAGAGTCTTGGGGGAAGCAGCTTTCTTTGACCAACAGTCTCTTGTGGAGAGTAACTCAATGGTGAACCTTAGCTGGTAATATCCTCAGCAGCTGGGAGCCTGGTGGCTTGCCCATATTATCCAGGTAGCTGTCCAGCCATCTCTACCTGGACAGCTCAGTTCAAGCAGGTGTCTTCTGGAATCACTCTGGAGCTGCATCTCTGTACCCTCACATCACTGTCTACTGTCTTTGCTTCAGTGAGTAGTTGGTGTACACATTCAAGGAAGCTTCTTAAAGAACAGGAAACACACAATCACCCTATGTGCAGAGATCTGTTTCTTCCCTTTTTTATTTTTTAGTTAGTAAATTATTCAAGAATGCAAAAACAGAGTTCCAAAACAATTAAAGACTTATTCATCTTTGTTGGGTGATTGGGACTCCGTTTGATGGGCAGGAAAAAGAAAACTGTGTTCAGAAGCAGCAGTTAAGCTCTTGAGAGAGGAAAGAGTCACTGTCTGATGATCTAATAATCTGATAGTTTTGAGGGAATGGTAGTGAAGGCCTGCCGTGGAGTCAATCCTGGACAGAAGAAGAGCTAAGTAGCAGCTATGGCCTGGCTCTGGAAGATCTCCCAAAGGCCCACTGGGTAAAGGGGCTGGTCCTAATTTGTGGCACTATTGGGATGTGGTGGAACCTTTAAGAGGTGCAGCCTAATGTGAGAACTTAGGTCATTGAGCATGTCCTTAGAGGGAGAAGGCGAACTCCAGCCCTTTCTTCTTGCTTCCTGGCTGCCATGAGGTGAGTAGTTTATCCCATTGTATGTTCCTGGCCATGACAAAACTGCCTTTTTATAAGCACAAAGCAATAATATCAACCAACCAACCAATCAATCAACCATGGGTTGGGACCACTGAAATAGGAGTCAAAATAAATCTTTCCTCTTCTTATGTGATGGCCTCTGGTATTTTGTTATAGTATGGAAAAGCTGACTAACACAATTTCTCTGCACCAGGAAAAGCAACAAGCCTTGTTTGGGGCTGGCAGCTAGCTGTAGAGGAGTGGCCTGGAGACCAGTAAAGCAACTTAGCAATGGGAAGGGCTCTGCATGGAAGGGTTGATGGGGTAGAACACATGTTCTTAATATTTGTTTGGAGTGTTTAGTTCTTCTACGCTCTGGGTCCATGCCTGCATTCTGCTATCATCCCTGTGTGTGTACACACGCATCAGGGAATGAAGGTGTTAAAGTTTTATCTGGTAGGGAGCTATGGTGCAAAAAAGAGGCGGTGTGCACAGAGGCAAAACTGGTGAAAGTAGATTTTTTTGAGGGGTAGGGAAATGAGAAGAAACAGACAGCTGGAAAGTCTGAGAAGAAGAGCTGGTGTTCAGAGGAGTCCAGCGAGAGGGAGGTGACCATGTGGGTGCTGGACTCTACAGTGTGGTATTATAATCCTGAACTCTATATTCTCCTTCAGCCCCTTCAACACTTTACTCATGATCTAAAAATACAGGTCTCTATTGAATCATGGCCCACAAAACGTAGGACTCAATCCACCTTTATACTCTATTCTTACAGAAGAAGTACTCACAGGCATATTAGAGAAGAGCATTTCTCCACCCTGCCTGCCCATCCTAATTACCTGCGGAGCTTTTAAATATACAAATGCCAGCTACAGATTCCAAATTTTTGGCAGTAAGGCCTCGGGCATCTGTATGTTTAAACAACCTCCCAGGGATTCTGACATACAGCCAGGGCTGAGTGCCATGCTGTAGAAAATCAGCTGATAAAATTCACCAGAAGAGAAATAACCATTTTTTTCACAAGTTGAAGAGCAAAATTAAATATACCATGATGTTTAAGAGAAATCTGTGCCAATGTGTCCTCATCATGCTTTTAGTTTATAAGTCTGAGACCCATCACAACTGCTAACTGGGAATGTGAGAAATGAAGTAACATTCTAGCAAACTACATTTTGTGGAGAATGTTGCAGTGATTTCTTTAGCTGCAAAGCTATGTCCTGAAGTAAAAGGAAAGGCAGGATGAATAACTTGAAACAAGATCCTGAGCTCTTTCTGTCTGCACAGAGGGGTTAAGTTGGTACCAGTGATTGGTTATTATTACCACTATTTTTGTTGCTGTTGTTGTTGGTTCTGGGGCTAGAACCCAGGGCATGGGTGCTGTTCTTTAGCTTTTTTTTGCTCAAAGCTTGTGTTTTACCACTTGAGCCACAGCTCCACTTCAGCCTTTTTTTTAATGTTCAGTTAGAGTCTCAAGGAACTTCCTGCCCTGGCTGGCTTTGAACTGAGATCCTCAGATCTCAGCCTCCTGAGTAGCTAGGATTACAAGCACGAGCCATCAATACTCTGATATTATTATTACTATTATTATTATTATTACTTGGTGAAATAAGTTGTTAAGAAAATCTTATAGTTGAGATAGAGCCTGTGTGTCCTTAGCATGCATGAGCTCAGTCCTGAGCAAAAAAAAAAAACCAATACCTAAACCAAACCAAATCATTGAAGTCCTGATAGAGCACTGATGTTGCATGATATCCTTGAAACTAATGGATATTCAGAAATAAAGAGCCAGTGAAAATAAAGTCAAAGGCACAAACAAACCCAAAACTCTTTGGAGGAATTTTCTAGAGACATAACTTCAAGTGATTGCTTTCAGTCTGGCTATACATCTAGACCTTATGAAATAAATAAAACATTGCTTTGCATGATCCTTACGATGGATATCAAATACCAATATTTCCATTTGATTATATCATATCTTAGAAAGTTTGAATTTGCTGAGACATGATGGAAAGTAATGTGTTATTGTAAACTCAAGGGGTTCTGCGAAGGAGGTGTATTGGTTACACAATTTAAAAGCAGTGAAGATGAGTTTGTTTCTCAACTCTTGGAATTACGTTTTTGCAATTAAAGGGCTGACATCCAGTACTTAGCTAGGCATGGAAAGCACCTGCCTCACGTTTGAAGCTGCCTGTCATGTTCATGGGTGGAATATATTCTCAGGAAATAAAAGTCCTTTTCTGGTGACAGATAGTCAATTTAATTACTAGAATATGTTGTGTATCTGGATATGTTGTGATTTTTATGCGGAGCATTACTTTGACAACTTGGGGATTTATGTTTTTTAATAAACAATCTAAGTAGGGTTAATTTTATGGCTGTCACTCAAGCTGAGCAAGGTATATTTCTTCATCTATTATCAGCTGCTTTTCTTCCTTGGTTTCGTCTTGTTGAGTGATATCTCTCCACAAATGCAAAGACTTTCCTTTCATATAGATGGCTGTATCCACCTGACATATCCAGGGTGACATTTGGATTAATTTGACAGTAATCCTGCTAGCAGAAAGACAGGTGGGCTGGGCCTCGGAAATTTCTAATTTTATCAGTTAGCAATTTATGAAACTCTAAAATGAGCTTAGTAATGGGACTCGGCTTAGATGCTACTCCCTTGCCTTCCTTCCTTATGTCCAATTGGTCTTTGGGGCCCAACTATTCAGTCATACTGTTGATCTACTCTGAAGCAATTTACTATGGGTGCCTTAGGTACACCACTCTATTTCTCATTTCTTGGTGTCCGACATTAGCTGCCTGACTGATTGCTCTCAAGTGGGCCTTGCAATTGAACTGTGCTGCTTTGTAACAATTAAGATTCTTTTGGTAAAAAATGGTAGCAAACTTGAACCAAAGCAACTTATGCAAGAATAAAAAAAAAAACCAGGAGAATATTTTGGCTGATGTAACTGAATTGTTCAGGAATAAATTCTGGGAGAAGTTACACGTTGCCTGAAAAGACAGACATATGACTTATTTCTTGATTCCTGACTCTACTTCGGGGTTGATTTGGGGCCACCTATCACTGTCCCTAGTATTTGTGAAGACTGGAGGGCCTGTAGGTACCAGAATCCACAGCTACTCAACTCCCTTAGATAAAATGGCATGGTATTTGCACGTAACAAACACATATCCTAGTATACATCATCTCTAGATGACTTTTAATGCCTTGATATAATGCCTTGATTTGACTGGCTGTTTTGTTCAGAAATAATGACAAGAGCATATGTACAAATTCACATAATGACAAAGCCTGATCCTATACAGTGTTTCCCTGCTTCCCTCCCTCCCTCCCTCCCTCCCTCCCTCCCTCCCTCCCTCCCTCTCTCTCTCTTCCTTCCTTCCTACCTTCCTTCTTTCTTCCTTCTTTCCTTCTTCTTTCCCTCCCTGCCTCCCCCTTCCCTCCTTCCCTCCTTCCCTCCCCATCCCATCTCTCTCTCCCTTCCTCTTTCTCTCTTCTGTAATGGTTTTATGGGACTTAGAAAAATGTCCCTTCCTAGAATGGGATGGAGGGGTGAGAAATACTTTGGGGAAGAGATTGAGATACATTGTATACATATGTGGAAATGTCACAATGCAGTCATTCACTATTAACTTTTGGTCCAGTTCTAGTTACTGACTATGCTTGCTCAGATCTCTGATTTCCTTGAATCATTGACTGTTGGAGCCACCTTTCTGCAGTTTAAAACAATGTTTAATACACTGTCGCCCTTTGTGTACTCTTCCATTTTCTCTGTTGTTCCAATTACCTGGAGTCAACCTTAGTGCAAAAATATTAAACATGAACTTCTATATTGTGAGAGACAAAGCAAGATCACATGCCCATGACTTTTACTGCAGTGCTTTGTTGTCACCATGTAATGCTTGTTATTACCTTATTATGCCTACTTTATAGTTTAAATCTCCTCAGAAAGCCATTACAGTTGGTCTTCGATATCCATAGATTTCATATTCACAGATTTTAAATGAAACCTCAACAGTATATGTGTCATTAAAACAACAACAACTCAGAACCAAAACCAAAGTCTACATAGGGGTCAGGATCATGTGTGTTTTCAGATCCCCAATGGGAGAATCTTAGTGTGTATCCCTTGGGGAGAGGTGAGTGGTGGGAGGCTACTCTACACTTTATATTTCATTGATTTTTTAGTTAATGAGAACTTTAAAGTGAGAGATTTTTGTCCTATTACTTTTTCTTTCTGGTGCCCATCACGATGACTGGTAATTACTTAAAAAAAATTGGATGTGTCAACTCTGAGGGATGAATGAATGAAGTGCTTAGATACTGCATGGTTTAGAAGCGTCCACCTATGTAGATCTTGAGACATGGGGCTGATGGGTGACTCTTGGACACCCACCACCTCAGAAGCCATTGAAGACACAAAGGCCTTGGGGCCCCTCGGGAAGAGATCAATAACCCTCTTGTTTGTAATGCTCTTATGAAACTCCTAGAAGATAGATCCTAAAGTCTGGGCTTTGCAGATCTTTAGCTGTCACTTCTTCCTGCCTCACACAGCCCCAGATCTCCTGTACCATTTCCAGTTTTACAAGTTAGGGAAGCTTGTTGTCATCAATTATTTTGTGGGAAAGCAGCATTGGGCTCACCGAGGGAAGGGCGGAGGGACAATGATCTTAAAGCTGATGGGATTTTTTTGTTTTTGTTTTTGATAAGAATGACTCACTGTGTAGAATCCCTTAGGCTAAAAACAATATTAAAAATGCATCTATTGTCAAAGGTTCTGGCATATAGTCCAATAGTTACACAATGGAGTCCCAGAGGAGTATAGAAGATGCCTGCTTCATGCTTTTCTTGCTCAGTAGACACTCCCACCTGTGTCAAAATAACAACAAAAATCCTAGTGTGTGAACACAGGTGTTACCACTGGCTAGGACATTCCAAAGATAAGAATTTTTACTGAGGGGCAAGATGAATAACTTCCAGGTAGAGAAGTTCAACACATTCCAGTGTTGAACTGTAGGTGTGAATAAAAACTCCATAGTCAAATGGCTTGGATTAACTTCAGTTGTGTGATCTTGGGCCAGTTATTTATTCTCTACATATTTGCTTTTTCTTCATCTATAAATGGTTTTAACTAAATTGCTATAAGAGTATTGTAAGGAAATGGTTAGACCATTGCTCAACATATATAACATAGAAGTATTCACTAGAGCCAGACTTAAGAAGGGTTGGGATGCATTCTTAGGTGGGTAATTAGGGAATCAAGTGATAATATACGTGGATGTTCTTGACATCAAATGCTAAACATATGTAAAATCACATTCCACTAATATAAGTAGTTTTAAAGGTTTATCCATCAATAGATAATGCATATGGCATTATTCATTATGAAAGGGCAGCAACTTACAAAAAAATGAACACAAGGTAGTACTTAGATTTTTTCCCCCCTTGGAAGTGTACTATTCTCAGTTCTCAAAAGGAGGAAGAATATTTCTTCCTGAAAGAAGAAATCCATACTCCCAAAATTCTGTAGCCAGTGAAATTAGTAAGGTAGAAATAAAGAACTTTTTTTTTAAATTTTATTTTATTTTATTTGTGAACATACTGTACAGAGGGGTTACAATTGCATGGGCAGGATAATGCGTACATTTCTTACCAAGCATTGCAGCCTC
>NW_012267240.1:11322454-11334258 GCF_000151885.1 Dipodomys ordii
ATCTGAGGATCATGGTTCAAAGCCAGCCTGGGCAGGAAAGTCCGTGAAACTCTTATCTCCAATAAACCACCAGAAAACTGGAAGTGGCGCTGTAGCTCAAGTGGTAGAGCGCTAGCCTTGAGCTGAAGAGCTGAGGGACAGTGCCCAGGCCCAGAGTTCAAGGACCTCATCAGACCAAACACACACACACACACACACACACACACACACACACACACACACACACACAAGGGCAATGGATGGAAACCAATTGCAGCTTTGGAAGATATTACTCCACCTATGAAAAATCTCACTTATTTTTTTTTTTAATAATCAAAACCACTGCTTCCTGGCATGAGCAAGAATAGATGTTACATTGCCTGCTATGTGGTTATGGCTTGACTACTTACTGGTTCTGAGACTTTGTCCCGTTTCTTAGTCTCTGTCTTATTTCCCTCATCTTTTAGAAAGCAAGAATGATAACTAGTATCATAATGTTTGAGAATATGAGAATATATATGTGTGTGTGTATATATATGTGGGTATATGTGTGTGTGTGTTTGGTGTTGTGGTCTGCATGTTTGCAATGTTGAAGTCTTGCTCCTAAAGAAGATGGTATTAGGAGAAGAGACCTTTGTTAGGTTATTAGTTCATGAGGGTACAACCTTATGAATGAGATTACTGCCTTTATAACAAGAGAAGTCCCTTGCTCCTTACATTATATGAGGACAAAAAGAAGTTGGGTCCAGAAAGTGGCCCTCATCAGACAATGAACCTGCCTGAATCTTGCATATTTCAGACTTCAGAATGATAAAAACAAAACAAAACTCTTGTTTATAAGCTAGCCAGTTAATGGTATTTTGTAATAGTTGTCCAAATGATAAAAACAAAACAAAACTCTTGTTTATAAGCTAGCCAGTTAATGGTATTTTGTAATAGTTGTCCAAATGAACAGATTCATCAGTGACCAATGTCAACACCTTTTGGATCTTTTAATGAATGTGTGTGTAGGTCTGATTGATACACTATTTAAATAATATAATTTACATAACATTTCAGCAAATATATAGATATACATGTATAGATTAGCACTTTTAAAAAGGGGATGATCATTTATGCTGTGCCTTATCTGTTTTTATATCTGATATAGGTCTAGCAGATTTCTATGCATAAAGACCCATTAAAAATTTCAAAGTGTGCATTCATTTTTGCCTTTCACATTTTAAAGTTGAAAAGTAACATTTTTGCTTTGCCATTTTATTAAATGCTGGAAACCTGTATTGATGCAAATGGGAATCAAATTAAACAACAGTCCTCTCATCAGGAATGGAAGCCATTACAGTACAGATCTCTGATGCCTTCCGTGAATTCTCCAGAAATCAATCATCTGTAGGGGTATAGCTGCATCTTTCATTTGAGTTTATGGTAGAATATAAAACAGAGGAAAGTCAGACACAAGGACTTTCCAAATGGTAAAATCTATTTCAGAAATGGCTAAGATTTTTTTTTTTTATTAAAGCCACATATGCATCCTAGAATCTGAAGAAATGAAAGCAGAATGACAGCTGGAATTTCTGTGCTTAACTTGGTAGCTACCTGTCCCCAGTCAGAGGCAAATTTTGAGGAGTCACATCCTCCTCCACCCTGACCACCAGGAGTTCCAGAGATGGGTGGAACCTGCATTTCTTTCCATTAGTCTTTGCCCAGAGGTGACCTCTCTATGCTCTTCTGTTCTTAACAGCCAGAACCAGGGCTTGGTCCAGAGAACTTTGGAATTATGAGGTATGTTCTTAAAATACGGACAAAACAAAGCAGAAGGGCTCTAATTCCCATCCTCTGGAAGCCAAGGCAGGAAGGTTGAGAGTTTGAGAGGGTAGTTTGGGTTATATAGTGATATATTGCCTCAAATAGAAGGAGGATGGGGAAGAGGATGAGGAGAAGGAAGGGGAAGAAGAGGAAGAGGAGGAAGAAAAGGAAGAGGAAGAGGAAGAAGAAAGAAAGGAAGAAAGAAAGAGAAAAGAAAAGAAAGAGAAAGAAAGGAGGAGGAAGAGAAAGAGGAAGAGGAGGAGGAAGAAATGTTTATTGAAGAAAATTTGAGAAAAGCAAATAAACGAATCCCCATGTCTGTTAACATTTTAGTGTTTGCCATGCCAAGGTTCTCAGTGCATGTTGACTTATGTAAAGTTGACCAAAAAAAAAATGAGATCACAGTGAACAAATGTTATTATAGCATGCCTTTTTCACTTAGCAAAATAACAGAAACATCTTTTCAATGTCATTAAATGCTATTTAACATCATGTTTTACCTTTACGCTTTAATTTTTAAGAGGTACTCCACGAGTTCGTTATGCTGCTGTTCTGTTTTATTTGGGCACTAATACCTATTTTTATTGGATGAAGTTGCTGAGGCAGGGGCAGAAGCAGGAGCTCAGGTTTCCTTTTTATATAATGAAGGCTCTTTTTTCCATCCATCTCCGGGTAGCCAGCTCCATTCATTTCATTTAATTTCTATTACTCATGCTGAAGAACGCTCTCTTGTTCTGATACCCACTGGTAATGGCACATTCTCAACAGTGGATGTTTGTAGAATGATGGTGAAGAGGGGGCACCCCCGCATTCCCTGTTTGATGAGTCACTGTCAGGGAGAGGAAAATCACCTTCCAGGTCTTTAGTGGGATCTCAGCCTCTTGGCTGAGCAAAGAGTCTGTGTTTCTCGCATGGGTGGCTCTGATGTCATGATGCTATAAGACATTTCCTTCTGCATTATTCAAAACAGGATAACATCATCTGACAAGCTTGAACCCATAGTCCACTGAAAAAATTAAAAAATGGCTAGAGAACTATGACAAAAATCAAACGTTAGTCTTGTGAACAAAAGCTTAGCTTTCACTTGGGTTGACCATCTTTGCCTTCCTTCACAAGAAACTTTCCTGAAATGATTTTCTTTTGTAAAGCTGAACCTGAGCCTTATTTCTGGGAGTACTGAGTTCAGAAGCAGCGTTTCGGGGTAGGGGCTAGAGGCCAGGGATAGAGTATATGCTTAGCATGTTCAAGGCAGGGCCTGGGTTCTATCTCCTACACCCCGAAGTAGAGGTTGCTGGCCACTATTTAGACTGAGCAACTCCATTAATTTGTTCATGTCAACCAAAATGTTCTACTTTTTTTCAATGACATTTATCCTTGATGGGGCTCTGTTGATTCTTTCAGGAACTTAAGCTGACTTGCTTAAGTCAGTGAGATATTATTGGTATTTTGTGTATGGTATTGTGCTCTCAACTTCCCCTTTCTCATTAGTTCCCCATCTGCCCCTTCTCCCACCTCTAAGTTCATGCTTTTCTTTTATTTCCTTTTAGGCTTTAGCTCCTCCTCCCTCATCTTCTGGCTTTGCGTTTCTGTCTTGGTTGAACTGTGTAAGTCTCTTCCTTACCTCTTTATTTGCTGCTTAGCCTGATGCTGAGACAACTACAAATGAACCCAAGGTCCAGAGATGTGTAAAGAATTGCTGGGACCATCAGCTGGCATCTGAACTGGAAATAAGGGAAGAAAGAATAAGGCTGTTACTTGTGGGATGTGAAAACCAAAAAAATGCCAAAAGGGGTCCACATGTGGGCATGGCCAGCCAACAAATTATGAACAAGGAACTCCAGCTAGGAAGAAGCATGTCAGACCCACAGATGGGGGTGAGAATAGGCAAGTGAACAGTCAGAGAAAGGCAGACATGTGGAGGTCAGCCATCTTAGTTTAATGACCGGCCACTAAATGGAAAAGCCTTGAACTGACTTTATTGTAGGATTAGATTTTCCTCTTCTTGGTGGCCTGGTTTTACAAATATCTTTTTTTTTTCTTTGAGACTGGCTTGCTCAGCTTTTCTTGCCTATGGAGAACATAATTATGAGTCTCTTTTTATTGACAGCATTGTCTTGTCACTGGTAATCAACGAATCTTAAGAAAACACAATATTCATTTAAGATATGTTTAAGGTTTAATGTCTACTTGTCCTCTGACAATGCTTCTGAGTTTTAGGTATATTCTATCCCCTTCTCTCCGTACTGCCCCACACATAGAATTTTAATCAACTGATTCCATCCCTAGTTTTCTTCTTTAAAAAATAAAGCACCATCTAAAACAATCTTCCATTGACCATGGTTAAATCCTATAATTTAATTTTACTCTTCAAAATGATTAAATTTTTATTTGCTTTTGTGTACACTAAGAGGAGGGCGATCCTTTAATTTGTCACTGAACGTAATTGCAATTCTTGCCAAGCAGGTTGGAAATCTACTTTCCTTTGTGTCTCAAAATTGATGCTAATTAGTGAGTCAGAGCTTTGGTGAAAAAAAAAAAAAAGTACAAGAACTTACAACCAGGAAGGAAAAAAAACCCAGCTTATTTTTATTTGTCATTATTTTTACTGGTCAAGAAGAACATTTTTTCCTTGATTTAGTTCTCAATGGATAATAAGAAGTGTTGAAGGAGCATATGAACTTGATCTACCATAACAGAACAACATAGTCTGGGTGGGTTTCAGAATACACATTTACTTTTTTCATGGAAGTCTGGGATCAGGGTGCCAGCATGGTTCTGGTGAAGATTCTCTTCCTGACTTGAAATTAGCAGGCTTCTCATCATCTCTGACCTCCTATGGGAGGGAAAAGGGAAGGGGACATAGAGAGACAGCAAGAGCACCAGTCCTTTGGGGTTTCATCATATAAGGGCGCGAATGTCATCATGAAAGCCACACCCGCTTGCCCTCATCAAAACCTAATTCTCTCTTACAGGTCCTATCTCCAAATATCACCGTATGGGAGTTAGATTTTGTAGGGTGGGGGAGGATACAATTCAGTCCACAGAAAGCAGTAAAACCTTAATCATGAAAAACATTTTCTTTTTCTCCTATGAGTCTGTTAAGAAAAGCATTCTCCATGCAAGTTTTATTTTGGAAGATGATATTTTTGAAGTTGGCAAATGATTGAGAAAGCAGTCTTGAAATACATGAAAAGGGGAATAACCATCATCATAGTTGTTGTCTCTCATCCGATTTAACTTAAAATATACCAAGGACTCCAATTTTATTTTTCTTTCTAGTCATTCAATGGTTGCACAAATATTTACTGAGTTCTTACTGGGTGTTAGGCATGATGTTCAATGCTTTAAGAAAACAAGTTTTTTTTCTTTGTATCATTTTGAATTTTATTTTATGCCTTCTAAAATATTTCCTTTGTAATTTCATTCTGTGTATCAGGTAGTTCGAATTATTGTCCAGTGCTCTTTTGTTTTGACCTAAAGAACTTCTTTAGTGTTTCTTATAAGATGGGACGGCTTATGACGTGCTCTCGGTTTCATTTCTTTCCTTTTTGTGTCCACAGACTTTTTGAAGACAACAAGTTTTATTTACAAAAATCAGATAGTGTGTGTTGTGGGTCCCAGGATTGAAGGTAGGGATTGTTCGACTTATCACATTTCTGTTTGATTTAAAAGAGTGAAATCATATTTCCTTCTATGTCTTGCATGATGCTAAAACTTCTGACGTCATTACAGACTAACCTGGGCTCTGGTGGATCAGGTCTGTAATCCTAGCTACACAGGAGGCTGAGATCTGGAGAATCGAGGTTTGAGGCTATGTCAGACAGATAAAGCTTGCTAGAATCCATTTGCAAAATAACCAGCAAAAAGTACGACTTGAGGCATTGCTCAGCTTACCAAGGGGCCCAGAATGTAAACTCCAATACTGCCAAAAAGTAAAAAAAAAAGAATCATTAAAGATTAATCTTTTATTATATTATAGCAGAGACATAGAGATGGGATTTGATAACCTTGTTTTAGGGTCTTTCCTGTGCTGACACCATGGAAGAATACTAGCCCTACCAATTTTCCACTAATTCCTTTAGAACTCTTGGGACTCATGGAGGCCCTAAAGAGAGAATACAATGCATACACAGAGATGTATTAGTTTCTCATTGCTGTTGTGACTACACAAATGAATTGACTATAGAAACCACACGCATTAATCATCTTGTATTTCTGAAGACCAGAAGCTTTAAAATCAAGATGGAAACAGGGTTACATTCTTTTGGAAGGCTCTAGAAAATAATTTGTTTCCTTATCTTTTCCAGCTTCTAGATGTTGCCTCTCTTACTTTCCTTGGGCCCCTTTCCTCTATCTTCAAGGGAACTTCAAATCTAGTTCTCTGAATTCTGCTTTTGTTATCTATTCTCTCTTCTTATTCTTCCTCTTATAAGGAGTTTGCTGGGTCTATGTGGATAATGTACCAACCTCTCCATTTCAACATCCTTTATAAACACATCGGAAAAGGCCTTCTGCCATGGGTGTTAGCCAACTTTCCTTCACTGTAATGAAATACTCAAGCTAATCAACTTAAAACCAGGAAGGGTTTCTTCTGGCTCACAGACCTGGAGATTTCATCCACAATGGGTTGGTTCCATGGCTTTAAGGGCTGTGGAGAGGCATTGTATCATGGAAGTTTCTGTGTGGTGGTCAAAGCTTTTCCACCTCAAGGTGGGGCCTCAAAAGAGAAGAAAAAGGGGCAAAACGGGGGAGTTGTCTATTATCTTCTTCAAAGGCATCTCCTAAATGACCTAGAAAGTCTGTCTGGTTCCTTATCTTAGGGGACTTGGTCCCAGAAGGGTCAAAATGAGGGGTTGATCTTCCTCCTATCTTTCTTTTCAACGCCTGAAAGGTTTTGGATCACTTGTATAAGTTTTTTTTTAATTTGGTATGAGCTTATTTTGAGGAGAGATATCTCTCAAAAGATGTTTTTATAGCTGGCTTGGTGGCTTATGCCTGTAATCCTTGCTACTCAGGAGGCTGAGATCTGAGGATCGACGTTTGAAGCCAGCATGGGCAGAAAAGTCCCAGTGACACTCTTATCTCCAATTAACTACTCCAAAACCAGAAGTGGTGCTATGGCTCAAGTGGTAGAGCCTTGAGCACAGAGAGGCTCAGGGACAGTGCCCAGGCCCTGAGTTCAAGCCCAATAACAAACAAAACAAACAATCAAACGAAAAACCCCAAAAAAGTTTTTATTGTTGGGCACCTGTGCTTCCTACCTGTAGTCCTAGCTACTCAGGAGGCCCAGCTCTGAGGACTCAAGTCTAAAATCAGTCTTAGCAGAATAGACCAGGAGTCCAGAGACACTTATTTGCAAGTAATCAGGCAAAAGCCAGAAGTGGAGCTGTGGTTCAAGTGGTAAAGGGCTTGCCGTGAGCAAAAAAGCTCAAGGCCCTAGATTCAGGCCCCAGGATCAGCACACACCTGTGCATACACACACAGTTTGATCATGATTTGAAGTTTGCTGTTATGCTGTGCTATAAATGGTGAGGGGGGGGGAACTGAAGTGATCTAAGTAAAATTTTGGCATGAATATAAAATGGAACATTTCCCTCAACTCAGAACTAGTGATAATCAGTCCAAACTCCTCACTTCAGGTGGCCCTGTGTTCTTGGGGTAGAAATAGTTCCTACTTCTAGGAGTCTATATAATGACTCCTTCCTAGGAAGCTTTTCTGGAGTCACCAATCTCAGTTAGATGTTCCTCTCTTTTTCTGTGGTTTCTAGAGAAGTTTTACTTTGGAACATTGATCATAATGTACTGTACATCTTTGCTTACTTATCTGTCCCAGTAGATTTTATTATAAGCATTGCTTTATCCTGAGCCTGAACTCTTGCCAATCAGGAATTATGTATTGAATGGATGAATTAGATTACTATGTATTATGAATTTCCTTTAATGTTGTGTGTGTGTGTGTTTGGTCATAGGGCTTGAACGCAGGGCCTGGGCACTGTCTCTGAGCTCTTTTACTCAAGGTTAGCACTCTACCACTTTGAACCACAGTGTCACTTCTGGTTTTCTGTAGCTAATTACAGATGAGAGTCTCACAGGGACTTTTCAGCCTGAGCTGGCTTCGAACCATGATCCTCAGATCTCAGCCTCCTGAGTCACTAGAATTATAGGTGCGAACCACCGGCACCCACTGGCCTTAATGCTTTTATTTTTACATTTCTCATCAACTTTCAGGGACAGTATATGAGTAAAGGAGATAATTTGTCTTAACTGTTTAAGATCTTTGAAGAAATGCTTCACTAGGTTAGCACCAATGCAGCTATCAAATAAAACTGTGAGCAAAAATTTATCCTTTCCCTTTAGTTTCACCTGCCAAAGTCACTGGTTGGTAAAACTTGTCTCCATAGTGAATCTGAGCCAACTGAGAACACACAACTGTACATAATGCCTGCCACCTATTGGAAGACACCCAATAAAGCTTTATAGAATGAGAAGATGAAATTATTAATTAATAACAAGAAATCTGTGCTCTGTTGGCCATTATACTTACAGCAATACATCTGCTGTAAATATTTTAGGAAAAAAGTACAGAATCTTGTATGTAAATCCATTAATTCCTTACTGCAGATGAAGTGGAAAACATTTCTCTTCAGTTCCCATCACTGATGCATTAGTCAGGTTTTGCTGTCATAACAAGCAAATCTCTCAATGAGTACTTTTTTTACTTTTACCTGGTTAGGGCTGGATATGTATGGCTGGACTTACTGAACTTAATTGGACTCTACTATCTACAAAGATCTTCTCATTCTTGGACAAGAGTCAAGGAAGCCAATATCTGGGGTATGCTCTACTCAAGGTCAAGGACCAATGCTCAGAAGAATGGAGAACAGGGTGAGCTCTGCAAGTGTATACAAAATTATATATGTCACATATACTCAGCCCATTGGTCAAAGGAAGTCATATGGTCACCCTGCACTATCGCAATGCTTAGGGAAATGAGAACAAGTGATATAATCTACTGCAACTATGTCTTAGGTAATGTTTGTAAAAGGTACTATTTAACCTTTTGGAATACTGATTACTTTTCAGACTGTTAGAGTTCAATTTATATAGCCACAATAATTGAAGCAACTATAAAATCTTTTATAGGTTTGGTAGAAATAGAACTCGTGGAGAGAAAAGTAAGCAGGTTGGGGAATTTTAGCTAAAGAAATAAATTGCAAAGTTATCAATTATAAATATTTTTATGTGGGTGCTTTGATGATGGTCAGTTATTTACTGATTTTTATACCCATGAGTTTTAGATCCCTGGTCTATGTCAGCAGAAAAGGATTTAAATTAGACATATTGGGGTATAGTTACCATAAGGGACAATTTCTTGACCAGTCATGTGAAACGGACATAAGAGGGCAAAAGGTCTTCCTAGTGGAACAATTAAATCATTTATTGGCTTGAAGGAAGGAGGCTGGGGCGAGAGGGCAGGCTTCTACCAATTTTCCGTCAATATTACTTTGAATTGGAAATGAAGTCCTGGGAAAGACAGATGGTATTAAAATGCCTTTAAAAATGGCACTAAGAAACTTAGAAGCTGGCTTGATGGGAAAAATGAAAAAAAAAATACGAGAGGAAAATGCAGTTCCGAGCATCTACCACTTATTCTTTAGAGCATATAACAGCTCACAGTTAATTCTAGTGTGTTTTTTTTAACCCTTCTTTTTTTCTATCAGTATCTGGATTTACCTGGCCTTCAAACCACTGTCCTTCTAATCTCAACCTCCGAGTAGCTTGGATTGCAGGTATAAGCTTCTTGTGTCTCCCTAAGTTTCAACATATTCATTTACATTCTATCAGTAAACATTTAATTAACATCTACTATGTGTGAGTCTCTGCCGCCAGCAGTTGGTTTGGTAAGAAATAACACAAGTTGTACTTAAAACATCCAACACAATCAGCTACAAAGGTCCTACATCATCATCATTCTACTTCTGATTTTTTTATATTTATCATTCAAGAAAGAGAATAAAGTGTTAAAACTATATTTTATGATATGCAGTTATGAAAATCTAAATGCTAAAAACATCACTTCCTTTCAGAAGATCACATAAATACTTTTTCTCCTTAGGCATTTTTTTAATGAGCTCTGAGATGTCTTTAAAGGTAAATGATCTTCTCTGATAGCAAATTCTCCTTTTATTTGCTTTGGGAGGTGGATTTGTGAACACAGCCAGGAGTGGTTCTGAGCTGTTGCTTTTGGTGAATACTTTTTAAAGAAGGTACCTCTTGTGAAAAGTCAAACAGCTCAACATTCTTCCGAAGATGTTGACAGAGCAGTTTACCCACAAGGCTCCGGGATTAATAGCTTTCTTTTCAAATGAAAAGATGCAGCTATGATTTTTTAAAAAAACAAACAGAAATACATGTCACCGCAGTTATGTGGCATGAGTCTTAATCTCAGTGCCGGCACTGGAATGTGTTTCCTTCTTTGTTACAGCCCTGGGTTGACTGACTCCTATGTAGTGTCCAGGAGGTCAAAGCATTTAGCAACCACTGACTCACTTAATCCTCACACTAAGGAGGGCAGGATTTTGTAACTCCATCAGCCCTATTTTGTAGATCAGAAAATTGAGAGAGGCCAAAAATAGAGAGGCCAAGAATTTCCACATCTTCACCAAACTACTAAATGGGCACTAGCCGGAATCTGTTGTCTCACACCTGTAATCCTAGCTATTCAAGAGCCTGAGATCTAAGGATCAGGGTTCAAAGCTAGCCAGGGCAGGAAAGTCCATGAGACTTTTATCTCCAGTTAACCACCAGAAAACCACAAGTGGAACTGTGTCTCAAAGTGGTAGAGCCCTAGACTTGAAGAAGAGCTCAGGGACAACGCCCAGGCTCTGAGTTCAAGCCCCACGAGGGACAAAAACAAAACAGAACAACAAAACAACAAAAAGGGCAGCATTGGGCTTTGAATCTAGTTAGCACTGCTCCATTATGCTGCTGCCTCCCATAAAGAGAATCCTGTAATCAGATGGGCACTTATTAAAAACGAAGAACATGCGCTTTCCTCTGGTTTCATCTCATCCTTCTGCTTGATTTTCTGGCTCTGGAGTTTGGACCCATGAGTTTTTGCAATTGCTTCAGCACAAGTCCAGAACTTGCCCCAGATCTTTGTGGTGCTTTATTGGAAAACAAGCTAGTAGGAGTATACACACTTAAAAACAAACGGCCAGAGTTTATTAATCAAGAGAGGCTTGAGTCGGGCCTGGCAGGACTAGTCATTTTTAACCTATCCTAAGATAGGCTAAAAAAAAAACCAGTGCAGGGGTTGGGGGCCCGGGGGAAGAAAGAAGGTTCTTCTCGATCTATCCACGATCCAACGACTTCAGGCGGGTAGGCACGCGAGGACGCGTCCTCTGGGGAAGGGACCGAGGGGAGCCGGCACTGCCGGAGCCCTGGCGTCGCTGGGGGACTCGCTCAGTGTCAGTCCCCGCGCGCGCGCGCACGCATCTCAGCCTGGGGACCCGGAGCTGCCAGGGGCGCTGGTCCCCGGAGCTGGAGGAGGGACGTGGGCGCGTTCTGGCCCCGTATCTTCTGCGACCTCTGGGTGCCAGGGACAGCAGCTGGGGGAGGGCGGGGTGGTGGCGGCGGTTGGTGGAGGGTGGGCGAGCACCCATCTGGGGAAAGAAGAGAAAGGAAGAAGGGCAGATAGAAGTGGGGAGGGGGGGTGTTGAGCCTTCGCATCTGTCACGCCCCCCCATTCCTTACCCCCCTCCTTCCAGAGCTTCCCCCTCCACCGCCCACCTGGGTGTCCCTCCCCCCCCCGGGCTGCGGCGGGCGCGCGGCGCTCGCTCCCCAGGCCTCCCTGGGCGGTTGTCGGGCCCAGCTCTGCCCTCCCTTCCCCTGCCCTCCCCGCGCCCTCCCTCCGCGGGTGACCGACGTGCTCGTTCCCTGCCTCTTGGGTCGGGGCGCGCCGGTGGGTTTGGCCTGCGCGGCGGCGGCGGCGGGGGAGCGCGAGGGGCGGGCACGAG
>NW_012267240.1:11334489-11346989 GCF_000151885.1 Dipodomys ordii
TCAGCGGCTCCGCGGAGCCCTCAGCCGCCGCCGTCGCCGCCCGCGGGAGCCGCGACCATGAACCCCCAGTGCGCCCGCTGCGGGAAAGTCGTGTATCCCACGGAGAAAGTCAACTGCCTGGATAAGGTGAGCGGGGAGGGGGGGGCGCGGGGCTGCACCTGCTCCCTTCCAGAAGTTTTGGCACCGGGCGTGGCGAGACGGGAGCCGGTCGCCGTGGCGGGACGCGCCGGGCGCGCGAACGGAGAACGCCCTCCCGGGGGGTCAGGCACCACGCCGGGCCACCGGGCTGCCGGGCCCCGGGGGGGGGGGGCTGGGCACTTAGGGGCAGGAGGAGGGGGGGACATCTCGGCCACTCTGCCCGACGCATCCTGGCCCTACCGACTCCCCCCACCCCCGCAGTGCTCGCACCCCCTCACCCCTGCGCCCCGCGTCTCCCGTGGAGGCGGGGTGGGGAGGCAGAGGAATCCGTGTGTCGCGGGGCGGCCGCTGCGGCACTGCCGGGAATAATCCTTCCTTCTACCCCCTCCACCGCCCCACCGCGAGACACGGCCACGCGCGCGTCCGATCCACTCCGCCGGGAAACGCCAGAGGAAGTGGCTTGCGCCGGGTGGCTCCCACGCTGGCCTTGCAGGGTGTGGGTGAAATGGAACTGTGGACGGATCCGGGCGCAATCGCAAGAACCAGCCCCGGGCCAAGGCTTGGTTAGAGCGGTGGTCTGGACACAGCCGCCCGGGTCAGGCAGGGGGGCTGGGTGGCCAGGGGAGCTGCCTTCCATAGACCACCTCCTCCTCCCCCCGCCGTGGCCTGACCCCCGCGTTCCCAGAGGTCCCGCACACCGCGCGTCCGCCCTGAGCTTTGAACCAGAATCCTTGTAGTTGAGATGCCACTTGGTCCTGGGCCCCAGGTCTCCATTCCTTAGCCGAGCCCACAGGTCCTTTATTTTGGGAGGGGGGATGATCTAGAAGAGCAATATGGACAGAGCCCCCAGGAGGGTTTTTTTCCCCTTCATTGTGAGTCCGTAGCTGCGATGGGATTCATTTCCAAGTCAACTTTAACAGCCGCCTGTTCTGTTTATTGAGTGGGATGCAGGCAGTTGCGTGCAGGATGCTGCCCTACAGCAGTTTCTCTGGTGTTTGCGAAGGTGGGCACGGCGGTGTACTTAAACATGATCTTCCTTCTCCCGTATCCCGGGTACGATGTTTAAATTATTTATTATTATTTTTTTTCAGTATTGGCATAAAGGATGTTTCCATTGCGAGGTCTGCAAGATGGCTCTGAACATGAAGAACTACAAAGGCTATGAGAAGAAGCCCTATTGTAATGCGTGAGTATCGTCGGCGGGCTGTGCCAGGTGTGGCTCAGCATGGGAACATGGAAGCCAGCAGACCGGCCTGTGGTGAACACTTGACTTCCTGTGTCACCCAGGTGTGCCGGTGGCCAATTACCTGGTTATGCCACACAAGCTGGGGCCAAGTACTTTGTGGAAGGTCACTGCATTTGTGTTTTGCTAATGCAGGCTAATTTGTGTGTGTGTGTGTTTGCTACCAGGTTAGGTCTGTAACTCACTCTCTCCTTCCCTCCCTCCCGCCCTCCTTCTCCTTCCTTCCTCCCTCCCTCCCTCCCTCCCTCCCTCCCTCCCTTCCTTCCTTCCTTCCTTCTTTCCTTCCTGAGGTTCACAGCATTGCAGAGTTGGGATATTTCTTAGAAGCTGCAGAACGTCCCCACTAAGAGAATGTGTGGGCTCTGATCTGCATGTCAGGTAGATTTCCATTTTAATCATGTGTCAATTTCCATTTTAATCATAGGAGGTTGCCATCTTGCAAATTTATACATGAATCTAGTTGCTAAGGGAAGGGAGTCATGCTGGCTTGAGCTCACAGGAGGCTACTCCTGGCATCCTGAGGCTTAAACAGGGAAGCAAATGATTGAGACATGGGTGTTCCTAACTGGTTTAGTAGTATGTCTGTTGTGGTGGACTTTTTGTAGGGTCATTCCAGTTATATGAGTAGTAGGAGGAATTAAAAGTAGTGGTTCTTTCTTTGGCTTTCCTGAAGGCATGCTACTAGCCTGTAATAGCTTGTCTGACCTTACCAAGGGTCAGCCTACATTCAAGTGACTTAATGTTTACAACAGTCTTATCAGTGATGAAGGTGAGCTCCAACAGTTAAAGAGAGTGAAGCACTGAAGAGCCTCAGGATGAGGCTCAGATCATGTCTTGAGGCTCTAAGTCGGTCCACATTGGCTGGGGGCTACCTTGCTGCCACAGGCCTGTGTTTCTCCACTTCTTTGAGCATCTCTTCTACCATATAATATGTTCAGGGCTGAGCTCTTGGAACTGATGGTTGACCTTTCCTCCTCCCAGTTTCCCTGTAGGTCTGGCTTGGGTCTGCTTGGGGGGGGGGGGCAGCCAAGAGACCTTTGGACCTGTGACCTCTTGGCTGGAAAATTGCCAGAGCTTCCTCTTCCCCAGAGTGTTTAAAATAGCTTCCTGGTAAGGGCCTCTGGGAGAATGGAGAATGAAGGCTTCATGGGGGCCGCTGGGAGATGGAAGAATGAAGGAAGGCTGGTGTCTTCTCAGACAGCAGAGTTTTGGGTAACCAAATATGACATGCTCATACCTCGCTGGATAAAGACCCTCACAAAATGTGTCGGTTGGAGAATTAAGTTTTGCTTTTGTCCCCTTATAAACCCTCAAGGCCTAGTTGGCTGCTCAGAGGTAGACCAGCAACTTGCCAAGAACTCATAAAATGGAGCTTGAAGTCCAGCGATATTCCCCAACTAGTTTTCAAGCCTTCAGGCCATGCCTCTTTTTGGGAAAATGTGAAGCAAAAGTGAGGTTTTGGTGCCATAATGGTCTTTTGCTTCCTTTGTGGAGATGTGTAAGTGACTGGCTATAGATCAAAGGAGTGGCAGTAAAGGGAAGAGAAGGGCTGACCACCTAGAAACAAGTTACTTGTTCTTTGGTTAAAGGACAGTGAACCAGTCTTCTCATAGCTGTTTCAACTAGCAGCTTGAGTCCACAGCAGGAGTCTTTACAGCTCCACTCCCTGGAGTTTAATCCAAATGCCAACAATGCCTTTGGGTGGCCCTGGTGAGAGAAGAGAAAAGCAAAAGAAAGAAAGAGAGAAAAGGAGGAGGAAATGACAGAACAGAGGTGGGGAAATGGAGACTTGAATGAGAGAGAAAAAGAAATGACAAATGACAGAAGAGAGGCATGGATGGGGAGGTGTTAATTACATTGGGCCACTTGAAAATGCAGTGCTTTCTACTTAGTTTTAGACGGGTTCATTAAAGAAAAATATTAAACTATTGGGTGTGTTGGCTCCTGCCTGTAGTCCGGCATGGGACGCTGAGGCAGGAGCATCTTGAATTTAAGGTAAGTCTAGACTACATAGCAAATTCCTGTCTCACGAAGACAGTAAAGGAACATGAGGCTGTAGAATGTGGTCCATTACTAGATGAGGAAGGACGGTTTTGCACTCTGACTTCACAGGGAAGCAGTGCCCACAAATCTTGAAGTTTAGATCTCAAAGCAAAAAGGCTACTTAATTACTGACAGGAATGGGGGTTGACCTTAGGACTTTGCTCTTGCTAGCTTGATGCTCTACACTTGAACCATGTCTGTAGCCTTGCTGTTGGCTGGGTATTATGAAGATTGAGGTCTTGAATCTTGATCCTCCAGATCTCAGTCTACTGAATCAATGGGATTATAGGCACCAATCACTGGCACCCTGCCCTAAAGGCTATTTTATATAGGCTATACCCTGTTTTATAGGTAGTTACATAGATCTGGATCTTAGTCTTAATACCTTAATTCCAAACCAAATGTTTACAAATGTCCTCTCTAATGTTTCTTAATGATTGTAGTACTTTATTAGTAACTAATTCAAAATTTCAAGGTAGCATCTTTTTTTTTAAATATTGAACTGCTAGTTCAATTTATTGAGCAGATAAAGGGAAAATAGATAAGAGTCAATTTTTAGTGTGTGAATGAGAGAATTTATTATTTAAAAATTTTTTTTCACTTAGCTTTAAGTTCATGTATACTATTTCCAGAAAATGAAGCCTGGTAAGTCACAGGTTCTGGTTTTGGTGAGGGTCCCAGACTGGAAGGCATCAGTTGGCCTCAGCCCTTAGGGCATGTGCTACCATGTAATCTGGCCCATATGATGACCCTCTGGAGATCTGATGCCTCTGCTCTAATTCAGGTGGTATGTGTCAATCAGCTGTTCCCTGGGGTCATGGCTAAAAGGTCAGCCATATTTCTTTGGGTCAGTGGTGGAAAATGACTTCTCTAATGTATATAGCTTCCAGAAAATGAAACATTCACTGTCCATGTAAAGCAATATTTTATCTGTACCTCTGTTTCATTAGGTAATACACATATGCACAAATGGAAATGACTGGTCTTCTTCCTCTTATTATTTTTTATTATGAAAATTGTGCACATTAAAAATAGTCCACAGGAGAAATACAATCATCTTTTAGTATCATAAGAAATTTGTTGTGCAACTCCCCTGCCACCAACAACAAAAATCTGTGGATATTCAAATCCCTTATTAAAAAATGGTGTGTTATTTGCATATGGGTTACATATACTTCAAATCATCTTTAGGTTGTTTATAATACTTAATGCAATGGAAATGCTATGTCAACAGTTGTTATACTGTATTATTTATGGAATAGTGGCAAGGGAAAAATTCTATACATGTTTACCACAGTTATAGTTTTTCTAATTTTATTTTATTTTATTTTTTTGTGTGTATGCTGGTACTGGGGCTTGAATTTAGGGCCTGGGCACTGCCCCCCAGAGCTTTCTGGCTCAAGGTTGGTGCTATACAACTTGAGCCACAGTTCCACTTCTGATTTTTGGTGTTTAATTGGAGATAAGGGTCTCATTGTCTTTCCTTTCTGGACTGGCTTTGGACTGTGATTCTAAGATCTCAGCTTCCTGAGGAGCTAGGATTACAGGCTTGAGTCACCAGTGTGCTACTTTTCTAATACTTTCGATCTGTGATAGTTGAATGTACAGATTTGAAACCTAGAGATAAGGAGGATCAGCTTTACAATGAGCATCAGTATAATATTCTGGAGATTCAGCTTTTATTAGCATTTTCCATGTTTGCTTTGTACTTTTATCTATCTAATTATATGGCCATTTTTTTTAAAAAGTAAAACATTGTTGGGCCATTTGTCAGTTTCATATGACATTTCATCCTAAAAATGCCAGTATGTCCTAAGACTCAGGACATTTTCTTTTTTTTTTTTTTTGGGTCCGGTCGTGGGGCCTGAACTCTGGGCCTGGGCGCTGTCCCTCAGCTCTTCAGCTCAAGGCTAGTGTTCTACCACTTGAGCCACAGCGCCACTTCCGGCTTTTTTCTTTTTGCTTACATGGTGCTGAAGAATTGAACCCAGGGCCTCGGGCATGCAAGGCAAGCGCTCTACCACTGAGCCACCTTCCCAGCCCCGACTCAGGACATTTTCTTAAGAATCTCAAGGCAATTAAGACAAGTAACAAAATTTTTATTATAATGTCTATTCCCTATCTATATTTCCCCCATTGTACTATGTCTTTTAGAGCCAGGGTCTAATAAAATTCTTACTTTAACATTTGTTCTTAAGAAAATGTTACGGTTAGTAAAGATTCAGTATCACCCATTCAATTTCTCTTGACTTACACAATCTCCCAGTCTTCAGGAGGAATGCTTAAGTAGAATTTCTTGTGAAAATAACATGCATAATTAACTTAAGAACCTTTAAAATAAACATTAGGAATCTGTTTAAGAAGTTGAAAGCAGGAACATAGACGTTTAGAATTATTTTAAGAAAATAAAAGCTGTGTATTTTAATGCCCGAGGGCATTTTAAAAAAATGGAATGAAGTAGCAAGTATTTCTTTGGTTTAGCTATGTTGCTTATTTAGATTCTCATGTGTTTAGAGAAGAAACAAGTGTTCTGTTTGATTTCACATGAAGGGGATATGTATAAAATGCACTTTACATGATATTTAAATTTTGATCTTTTGATAGAATGATCAAAGTATAGTGTATATTAGATGTAAGAGGGAGCAAAATACACGTTGAATTCCTCACACAGCAGTGCATGTTATTAAAATATTTAAAAACAAGCCCGTCTACTTGAATATGTGCCATGTTTTTAGCCTTTATGTTTCATAAGCAGGCTGTGGATTTCTTAGCACATTCAGGATTTTTTTCACCTGAGAACTTGCAAAACAAAGAGAGAACTAAGCAACTTTCTTATTTCCAAGACAGGCTGAGAAAATAACATTAGATGATTAAACAACAACAGCAACAAACTCCAACAACTGGAAAACCTAGCCTGTGTTTATGAATGAATTTTACATGCTGAGCAAAATTATAAACATTTTTCTACCCCCACGTGCCACATACAGAAGATAAACCCCTGGGCTATTTGTCAAATAAATTATTTAATATATTGTGTGAAAATGTCAAAAATCACATTTGTGATGTGTTTGTTAATTTAAAAAGGTATTAGTTTATAGAATTTTCCGGGAGCTTTTAGTTCTGAGAAGTAGCCTTGCTACTTCTGGAGAGGCCAGGTAATGATTCAGGAGTTTAATGTGCCTTGTCAATCATTTCCCCAAATCACTGCTGCAGAAAAATGTTCAGTTTGAACATTTGTCCTGACCTATTCCCATTTAATGTATCTTGGATCCATGTCAAGTATATCTTTTATTATGGAGCTTAAAAGAATACAATTATCTGTGCTCAGTATGTTTAGTCATCCTTCCAAATAAGATTGCCTATCACTGAAGACTCTCACTTATCATGAATTTGGAAGATGTTTAAAAATGAAACAGCAAAACCTGTGTGTTGCATCTACCTCTTCCCTGGCTGTGTTAGTAATCCCCATTGTGAATATTCAAGGATGCTGAGCTGGGTACTGTTCATTATCAGCTGCCAGAATGGTCTGCCAGCCTATCTTGAAGGTGGCTATCTAGGCCAAGGCTTCGCTGTCTCTCACTTACCATTTCTCTGCCGGTCACTCTTGTTAGTGCTTTCCACCGCGCCACTCCCCCCCCCCCCCCCCCCTTCCTGAAGTTATCAGAGGACAGGGAAGGAAAGGCAATGAAGTGTAAACCTGAGAGTTTCTCCATCACCTGTTTCCCTTAGCTCTATTTGGGCCTCCAGAATTCAATTTTTTTTTTTTTGGTCAGTTGTGGAGCCTGAATTCTGGGCCTGGGCACTGTCCCTCAGCTCTTCAGCTCAAGGCTAGTGCTCTACTACATGAGCCACAGCACCACTTCTGGCTTTTTCTGCTTATGTGGTGCTGAGGAATCAAACCCAGGGCCTCATGCATACCACTGAGCCACCTTCCCAGCCCCAAAATTTGATTCTTTAACACTCCAAGGACTTGAGTTATCTCCGGGGGATTTATGAAATTCTTGCTTTTAAATTAGCTGTGATGCCTGTAATCGTAGCTACTTAGGAGGCTGAGATCTGAAGGTTGCAGAATGAAGCCAGTCCAGGCAGCAAAGTCTGTGTGAGACTCTTCAATTAATCACAGAAAAAAAAGGCTATAACTGTGACACAAAAGCTCAGGGGTAGTACCAGAGCCCTGAGTTCAAGCCCTAAGACTGGTGTATGTGTGTGTGTGTGTGTGTCTGTGTGTGTGTGTGTGTGCACGTGCACACACACACACACACACACACACACACTATTAGCTATGATTACTTAACCTTGCATGAAGTATGGCATGTTGTAGTTGGTACTTTGAAGTGTGACTGGCTCCATCTTCTCCTGATTATCTGTAAAATGGGAATGGTAAGGCCAGATTCACACAGAAGTGGGAGGATTAATAATACCATGCACGGGAAAGGTGGGGCCCAGTCCTGGCAAGTAGCAGATGTTTAGTAGACAATGGTGCTCTTGTTTCTGTCGTTTGTGACAGGCAAAGAAGTGTGGGAAGGAGATGAGAAAGTATATCTAATGAACAATAGGTTGGTTTTGTTTTGTTTGGGGGGAGCTAGAGATCACACTTAGAGCTTCAAGCGTGCTTGGCAAGTGCCATTGATCTACCATTGATCATCCGCTATACCAGTTTTCACACTGTGGATTGCCACTTGTTAGAGGCTTGTAACTAGGATTCATAGGAAGAACAGAGAAAAAAATAGGAAGCAAAGAGAAAACACCAGTGTGCATTGGAGTAGTAGAAAAGGGGGTTCTTTTGGGAAACTTTCTTTCGCAGTGGTTTGGCCAGATGTTGGGTCATGATTTGTTGGAAGATGAGGTTTGAAAATTGAGAAAGTATAGTTTAGTTCCATATTCTTCAAGTGCTGTACATCAGAGAGCACTGGGAATCACCTGCATGTACAGTGCCCTGCACTGTATCCAGTGACTCCTGAAACTACTATTTTTTCCACTCAGCCAGCTCCAACCACACCCATTTCTTCTCCTAGACCAGCCAGCACAGCCAATGATCCCACCAGCTGTAACCATGTACTTCCCTGTCTGTAGACTCCCCCCGAAGGGTGAGGGAAGGTGCTTGTCTTGTTCACTGGTTGTCCTAGCATTTAGGAGATACTCATTTAGCGTTAGCTGTCTCCATGGCTGCATACCATGCTAGCACCTGAGTGTGATCTCTGTTCTTAACTCCAAGTCAGGATGAGGTCAATGTGAGATCCTCTGGAGAGATAAACAGAAGCAAGACGATTGAGGGAAACTTGATTGAGGTTAGGCTTTGGGGACAGTGGAAAGTGGTCTAATAAACCAGGTTTCACCAAGTATGAACACCAGGGGATAGGATATGCAAGCTAATTCCAATCCATAATGATTGTGGTGGCATTAAACATACCTTGCCTAGAGGCTCAGTTTCAACTCTATCTTCCTAAAAAGTGTTCTTTATTAACACTCCTTCTTTCTTCTTAGTTTAATAATGTTCTGTAAAATGGGAAACTGTTTTCTTCCTAAGAGCAATTCTGTAAAGATTAAATGGGGGAAATGTTCATAAGCACATTAAATGACACAGATTAGGTACCCAAATGTCAGTCCACTTCCTTATAATAACCAATTGAAAGTTGTTGTCTCATATTTGTCCCTGAAAGAATAAAGTGTTATAACTGACAGCTTCTATGGAACGATATTGCATTATGTGGGAGTGCTAGTTAGCATACATCAGAATAGGCCTTACTCAAGTCCTCAGTTGCCTTATTACATTACATCTTCGCTCCTTCATATAGTACTTGAATTAAGGGATGAGTTTTTCTATAACTGCGTGCCATATTGTACATATGTGAGATGTTTTGTGGTTGGACTGGCAACAAAATCTGATGTATTTTATTATGCTTTGAAGTCATGATGTAGGGGACTGTATTCACGCATCCAGCTCTGTTCCATTTGAAAATGTCCACAAAAGGTGCCTATGACACACAGTTTCTGTCTCTTTAGGATGATGGCTCTATTATGGAAGGATGTCAGATTAGAAAAGATTTTGAGATGAAGCATAGCATATATTCCTGAATCACTGTGAAATACAAGGGTAATGTAAGATACAGATGTGTGTGCTTAAAGGTACATTGATTATGTGTCAAGAGCCTGTGGAATAGCACATACATTTTGGTGTGTATTCTTTAAGTGTTTTCAGATGAGTGCTTTACAGAGTGTTTCCTGGGTAGGTCAGGGAGCTAGAGAAACATAGTCCATTCCTCCCCTCTGCATGGCATCAACCCCCTGCCCCTTAGACCATTTCAGAGGGAAAAGAAGTTGAATTATTTTTCTTTTCCTCTTTGCTCCTGGTGTACACTTAGCCTTGGCTACACAGGCTTTTAACAGTTCAAGAAGTGGGACCTTGAGTAATATTTATGAGCTGAGTACCCAGCACATTTCAGAGACTAAGTAAAAAGCATTATTATTGATTTCTTCTATGCTCAGGTTTGCTGCTGGAATCCAACAAAGTCCCGATAACAAATCAAATAGCTTTGCAGCCTCTTTTGTCGAACCTAGATAGAGAAGGAGTCGTGAAAGGGATGGGTTTGAATGGCAGTGATTATCTATTGCAGTAGTTGAAGCCCAGGATTAATTTAGCTTTGCGTTTTCTTAGTGGAGTTCTGGGGGGAGGGAGTGGTCTCCTGTTTAGCCTCTGTGGTCCTACCTCTTTTGAATGATTCCCGTGGAATTCTAGAAAGAGCTTCCAGATGATCAGTTCTGTGTGTGCATTCTTGAGTCATACCAATTGCTAGTTAGAACCGTGGTGTAACGGACCTGTGGTCAGTTAAGCTTCTGCTTCAGCTCTGCAGTCTCAAAAGCCATTTAGACAAAAATCTTTGAGTAGCTTCCTGGAAGCTCCTTATCCATTAAAGGCAAGTACAAACCAAATGCTGAGAACTTGGAGCATTAAGGTGGCTGTGTCTAGCCAAGAGTCTACAGATCTGGGATGTAGAAGGAGAGTTAAACAGTTGTCTGTCGATAATGTTTAAATGTTACCTTAAATGTTACTTCATTGTCCATAAATTAATTAATCAAGAGAACAAATTCCACCAAATTTAAGCAATACATAAGAATAATAACTTTAATAAATGCACACATCAGTTCAGAAGGGAGTATCTTATATATATATATATATGTAAGCTATATAAGACATATATAAGATATATGATACACATGCACACATATACTGTGTGTGTGTGTCCTGAGGCTTGAACTCAGGGACTGGGAGCTTTTCCTGAGCTTTTTTGCTCAACTGTGGCTTGAACCACAGTTCCACTTCAGTTTTTTTGGTGGTTAATTGGAGATAAGAGTATCTCAGACTTTTCTGCTCGGGTTGGCTTTGAACTATCAGCCTTAGATCTCACCGTCCTTAGTAGCTAGAATTGTAGGCATGAGTCTCTAGTACGCAGCTATATAGATATATTTCTGATGGTCAGAATAATCTGTATCATTCTCTCCTGACTATACTTCCCACAATCCACCCAGGCTACTGAGGCGCCTTCATCTTTGACATCTGTGTCTTTCTGCCTCTTATCCCCATCCTCATGTACTCATTCATCTGCCTTTACCTTGGTTACGGCTCTGTTAGCATGTTTGGCCAGTGACCTTACAATTGTCCCTTGACTGATCTCTCTCTGTTCCATTCTTTGTCTTTTTGACTATCTTCCCAGTCATCACAGTTACCTTTCAAACTATAGCTCAGGTCACATTATTCCCCACAGAACACCTTTGATGACTCTCCATTGCCTGTGGAAAACACCAAATTGGGTTTCTGTCTGACAGATAGGAGTTACTTTTCAATTTTTTTTCCCCATATGCCCTCTTCCTCTCCAGCTGCTCTGGGCTGCTGATTCTGAAGCTCTTACCAAGTTTCTTAACTGAAGTCTCTGTATCCTCACCTAGACCATGGACATACTAATAAACTCTACCTCACAGGATTAATAATTCATTAGAATAACCAAATAATAAGCCCAGCAGAAGTTCAGATAGTTATTATAATTGTCAGTTTTAACTAAACACAGTGATCAGACCTTTTACTCCAGCTAACCATGTGCCTTTCTGCGTACGAGGAACTTTCAGCCTTAAGGCCTTTGTGGAGGTATTCTCACTTCAGTATTGGACAAATTGGTGCATTCATTGTCATTTTTACATCACTTATAAGAACATTTGCCTGTGTATCGTTGTATTTGTCTGTCCATTTGAGGGTTTTTCCCTGAGACTGGACCATGGCTGTTCTCAGGCTGGGGTTGAAGGTCAGTTAGGGACAGATCAGAGATCTGCTTCTTCAAGGGATTCTGCAAAACCACACTGATGGTTACCACCTGGAGTTGGCCTCAGTTCCAACTTGGGAGCACAGTGCCCATTTGTTCAGACGTTCCTTCTCAGGCCCCTGACACCTCTGACCAAATGCCACAACTTGGAGACTTTTTACAATCTTCTCAGAGATGATAATTAGCTTGGGTGATTCATAGAACTCAGGAAAATGCTGAACTTTAGAATAGTGTTTTGTGAGCCAAATGAGGAGATCACTGGGGAAAGTCTGAGAGAGCCCTGGTTTCCCTCTTTGCTCCATGAGTTCAGTACAATTTACCTTTCCAACACACTTGATATGTTTACCAGCCAGGAATCTCTACCTAGCTTTGGTGTCCAGGATGTTGATTGCAGTTTCATTTCATAGACATAGTTGTTTGGCTCATTGGCTGTGTGATTGTTATAGCTCCATCCCTCTCCTATCCCTGAAGAAGGTCAGTTGATATTCCCCCTCCCACCCCAAAGTCTCAACTAGAGCACATGGTTGGTCTTTCTGGAGTGGCCAGCTCTGATCTTGTGCCATCTTGACTGCCTATACTCAGGTATGGTCCCTAGAGCTCATAAATTACAAAGAAAAATTCCAGTTATTTGGAAAATTCCAAGTATTTAGAGATCCTTTCTTAGGAACTAGATATCAAAGCCAATCAAGTTCATTATTATACTACAGGATGTCCCACCTGTCTGCATCAAATGTCCTATTTGTTCATCTCAGGAACCTTCCGAT